>NC_064851.1:110532957-110797957 GCF_024139225.1 Suncus etruscus
TATGTCAACTATGTGATGCATTTTCTTTAAGTAAATTTAAAAAATAGATGATGTACTAAAGTTCCTACTCATCACTTACTTTCTATTTTAAGGAATCTTTAGCCATTCTTTTTTCGAACTATTTAGAAGTTGTGTACTTTTTTCCTCTTCATCTAAGAATGTTTTCATTTCCTGTTATTGCTTATCATTTTTGTGCATAGATAATTCTGAGCTGATAGATTTTCTTTCTACCCTTGAAAACATTCCACTTCTTGTCTCCAAGGTCAAATGAAGGACTCCATGAAGAGAAGTCCAATATCACTCTTTTTTTCATCTTATTTATTTCCTTTTTCTTGCAGGAGAATTTGTAGTTGGGGTAGGAAAAATCACAAGACAAAAGTCATCTAAGAAGAGAAATCTTAGGAACAGTTAGAAACAGATATATAGAAAAAAAAAAAGGAAATCCAATATAAATTTCTCACTCTATTAGCTCCATGGAATTCAGTTCTGAAATTCTGAGATACATCCTAAAATGCTCATTAGAATGTCCAACTCAAAATATAAAAAGAAAAAAAACACCAAATACTATCTATTCTAATTTCTCTCTTCCCTTGGATAAAGATTGACCCATCAGATTAAAATGTCCCATCTTTTCTTTTATTTTTAATGTAATTTTTATTTTGATCATAGTGGCTTACATATTGTTGACAATAATATATTAGGTACATAATTACATGAAATCAGGGATAGTCCCAACTCCCATTTGTCCTCCTTACACCTCCATTCCCGTCCTACCTCCCATATCCTCCTCACTCACCCCCAGGGCTGCTAGAATATGTGGTCCCCTCTGTACCTAGCTTATTACTTAGTAGTCTTACATCTGTTTGGTCTTGATACCTCCCTTATTTCCCCCTCTAACTGGGGGGCAGGACTAGACAGTTCAAACCATGTGGTTTTGTTTGAAGAAGAGAAAAGTAATAAACTGGGGTAAAAATCAAATACGCCGAAAATGGGTGGAATCCTTCTAGAGGCTCTCATCATCGGTTTGAGAGATGAAGGGGAAAAAGAAGGTGAGACACCGCAACAGTACAAAAGAAAGTGTCAAATAAAATACCCAGTGGGCACTCCAACAATAAAGATAAGCACCACAAAAAAGCCATGGTCTTGAGATAAGAAACATGGCAGAGCACATAAAGAATGAAAAGAAAAGAAGAAAAAAATAAATATAAATGAAGTCAACAACTTCAATAACCACTTCAAAAATTGACAAAAAGTAGATAGGCAAATAAAAATATAAATAAATAAAAATAAAAAAAATGTTTTGTGCTTTTTGCCTTTTTTCTCCTCCTGTACAGGCACAGTAAATAATGGGGTCATTCGAAAAGGAATTCTCTTGGACTAAGAGATATGGGGTTTCTCCACCCTTGGAGTATATTGTCATGGGATTAACTATACACTCCTTTCAGGTTCATTTACTCTCCCTTTGGAGCTTTCGTGGTGTTTGGAAGACTTCTGCTCCATCCTGGGTGATAAAATCAGATCTCTGTATCTAGAGATCTCAGTATCTGCACAGGTCCAGGAGTGGAACTTATGATAAAGTCTTTCTTTGTGGTTCTAGAAGTTCTGTTCCCTCAGTGTCATTTTAATTCATCTTCTGTGGTTGGTGGTCTTGGTCTTTGTGCTGATTCTAGGATAAAACCTTGGATAGCATCTTACGTTCTGTTTCCAGAAGACCCATTACGTTACAATTGTATCAGCCAGACCTTTGGAACTGGAGATCATGGTTGTTGTGCGGTCGTAGCTCAAACCCTAGACTAGGGCTTTTTTTTTTTTTAATATAAATTTTTATTTTGATCATAGTGGCTTACATATTGTTGACAATAATATTTTAGGTACATATTTACATAAAATCAGGGGGGATTCCCATCGCCAACTTGTCATCCCTACGCCTCCGTTTCTATCCTACCTCCCTTTTCCTTTTCCCTCACCCCAGGGCGGCTAGAATATGTGGTCCCCTCTGTATCTAACCCACTACTTAGTAGTCTTGCACCTGTTTGGTCCTGATGCCTCCCTTATTTCCCCCTCTATCTGGAGTCAGGACTAGCTAGTTCAAGTTGCGTGGTTTTGTTTGAAGGAGAAAAAAGCAATAAACTGGGGTAAGAGTCTAATACCCCGAAAATGGGCGGAGTCCTTCTAAAGGCTCTCATCATCAATCTGGGAGATGGAGAAAAAGTAGGTGAAACACTCCACTAGTACCAAAAGAAGTGTCAAATATCCAGTGAGGGCTCCAGCTATATCGATAAGCACCACACAGAGCAGACAAAACAAACAAACAAACAAGTAGAAAAAAAATAAAACAAAAACAGACAAACAAAAATCACGCCATGGTCTTGAATTAAGAAACATGGCATAGCACATAACGAAAGAGAAGAAAGGAAGAGAAAAAAAAATAAATAAATAAAAAAAAATAAGTATAATTGGGGACTACACTTTCAATAATCACACCCAAACAGAGAAATCGACCAAAATAGATTGGTAAATCAAAAATAATAATAACAATAATAAATGAAGGTAATATATATATTTATATCAAAAAAATAACCAAGGTTTTGTGCTTTTTGTATTTTTGTTTTTTTCCCTCCTGCACTGGCACAGTAAATATTGGGGTCATTCGAAAAAGAATTCACTTGGCCTAAGAGATATGGGATTTCTCCGTCCTTGGAGCATACTGTCATGGGATCAACTCTAGACATTGCTCAGGATCCTTTACTTTCCCGGTGGTGTTTTTTTTTTTTTTTTTTTTCTTTCTTTTTTTTTTTTCCTTTGGTGTGTGGAAGACTTCTGCTCTGTGTTTAGAGGTCTCAGTATCTGTACAGATCCTGAGGTGGGACTTATGATGAAGTCAGTCTTTGTGGTTCTAGAGGTTCTGTTACCTCAGTGTCATTTTAACCCATCTTCTGTGGTTGATGATCTTGGTCTTTGCACTGAGCCTAGGGTGGCACCTAGGATAGCGTCTTTCTTTGTGCTCCCAAAAGCCCCATTCCGTTACAATTGTCTCTGCCGGATCTTTGGGGCTGGGGATCATGATTCTTGTGCAGGTCATAGTTCAAACCCTAAACTAGGGCTTATTTATTGGTCCCAAGATGTATACAGTCTGGTCGTGGATCAAGCAGCCAGTCATCTGTAAATCCCGATCTTGGGTTTTTGTCCTACCAAAGGCAGCCAAGACTTCTGGTTTTGTCTTGTCGTTAGTTGGTAAGGTAGGCTAATCTGCTCTAAGGTCAAGATGGTCGCATTTTCCCCGTTGTCAGGATATCATGTTAGAGCTGGGCCTTGTTGTTGGTCTCGTCGTATTAAGGCCGTCCTGGATGGAGTTTGTTTCCTGCAGCTGTTGTGGAGAGCTGTGCCGTTTCTATGTCGGAGATCCAGGGTTCAAGGCTGGATGAATGGTATCTAATCACCTGAGGTCTAATTTGATTCCACATGACATATTTTCAAGGCAGGAGATATCCCTATATTTTAAATAACTATGAGTTCCTATCTCTAGTAGATAAGAGCTCTCTTTTATTTTTTTTTAAATGTAAAATTTCCCCTTTACTTAGTGTGCCTTTGTAGGGGGAAGTGGTGCTACATTATAATGTCTGTGTATTCGTGGGTGGACTGATGGGATAACATTCATAGGTCACCTACCAAAAAACGAAGAAAGAAAAAAAAAAAGGGGGGGGGGATTGAAACTGTATGTGCTCAGAAATATATATGAAGGACAAACATTTAAAAAAAAAAGATAAATAAATAAATTAAAAAAAAAAAGAAATAAAATGAGTTAGCGAAATTTTTATGGGACCAAAGTGGTGCAAAAGACTACCTTACATTTGGGGGAGGGCAGGTAAAGAGGTGGTGTATTACAGGTCTTATGCCTATGTTGGAAGTACAGTTTTTCCCATTGTCTTTTGGGTTTTTCTTGTGGTGTGTGGGTTCCCAGGCATCTTCCTAACCCACCCCCTGACCTTCTTCAGATTGGTAAATATTTGCGGCAGGGGGGTCTTGGAAGAGTTCTTGCATTGGGGATACTTTTGGATCTAGGCCCGGTTTCAAGGAGCAGTTCGCGTTAGGGGGAGTTGGTCGGGAGGGCCTCGCAGCATGAGTCCATAGGGGAGTTGGCTGTCTTTTCTTTCAGGAGACGAGGTGTGGTTTTATCTGGGTGTCCTCTCGCCTGGGTGCTGGGTACTGGTTCGTTGGGTAGGAGGTCAATCTTGATGCCTAATATAATAAGGACTGGGGGTGAAGAGTTTTAATATGGTGGGAGATCTGGATGGGATTGAGGGGTGAGGGGATAGTTGGATTTCCGGAGGGGGGAAAGGGGAAGGTGTATGGGAAGGGTTTGAAGGGAGAGAAAAGAGAAAATACCTTAGAGAGAAAAGGGGGGGAAAAAGGGAGAAAAGTAATGAGCAGAATAGAAGAAGAAAAAAAAAAGTAGTGAGAAGAGGGGAGAGAATAGCAAGGGAATGCTGGTTTGATTGAATGTGTTCGAAGAATAGAGCCTGTAGTTTAAGTCTGTACGTCTCAGGTACTGCTTCAGTGGTCTGACTGGTCACGTGCTTCAATTCCTAAATGAAGGTATTACCTAAAGATAAAGTGTATGTTAAAGAGTTTTCTTGTGGCCATCTCGTAGTGCAAGCAAGGTATGGTATCCCGTGTGGTATCCTGAGTTGCCACCTTAGTTTGTCCGCCCTTTGTATCCAAGGGCACCTGTGGGCAGAAAAGCTGAGAGGTTATTTAAAGTATAGTAAGATAAAGGTATTAAAAGGTAGTGTTATGGTATGTTGCCATTGTAGTCCGTGATTTCCCTTGGTGTTCTATACTTGTGTTCCTGTATATGAACTCTAAGGGATTATTGTGGACCTTTGTTGTAGAAGTCTGATTACATACCTGTTCTCTCTATGCTGCCGTTTCTGTTGTTGCTGTTTTCTTTGTGGTATAATGTGTAGTCAAGAGTTTGCGTTGTTCCTTTTTCATGTATTTTGGACACTGCTCCCACGTCTATGCTGACTATTACAGTGTTCGGAGTTTCTACCCTGTTATTTGATAGGATTTAGTTGTGTATAAACTATGTGTTCTAGGTGTTTCAGAATAGTGCTACCATTCTGTGTTTATCTTTTGTCTTCTGACTTACTTCGTTTAACATAACATGATCTAGGTCCATCCATGTTGCTGCAAAGTCTGTGATTGTATCGTTTCTGACTGCCATGTAATATTCCATTGTGTATATGTACCACATCTTAATGATCCATTCATCTGTTGTTGGACATCGAGGTTGGTTCCAAGATTTGGCTATTATACTGAGTGCTGCAATAAATAGTGGGGTGCATATATATTTTGGAATGAATGTCCTTCCATCTTGTGGGTATATGCCTAGTAGAGCAATTGCTGGGTCAAATGGCAGATCAATTCTGAGTTCTTTGAGCACTCTCCAGACTTTTCTCCATAGATGTTGGACTAGGGGGCATTCCCACCAGCAGTGGATGAGAGTTCCTTTCATACCGCATCCTCGCCAACAAAGGTTGTTTCCATTATTTTTGATGTGAGCCAACCTCACTGGTGTAAGGTGGTATCTCATTGTTGTCTTGATTTGGATCTCCCTGATGATGAGTGAAGGTGAGCATGTTTTCATGTGTTTGTTGGCCATCTTTCTGTCTTCCTCAGAGAAGTGTCTATTCATTTCATTTCCCCATTTTTCTATGGCTTTATTTGGTTTTGAGGGGCTCAGCTTTCTGAGTGCTTTGTATGTTCTAGATATCAGCCCTTTATCTGATATGTCAAGTGAAAAGATTTTTTCCCATTCTGTTAGCTGTCTTCTTGTATTAAGTAGGGTTTCTTTTGCCATGCAGAAGCTTTTTAGTTTGATGTAGTCCCATTTGTTTATATTTGATGCTAACGTTCTTGCCATTGGTGCTCCGTTCTCAAAGACCTTTTTGATATATAGGTCTTCGAGTGTTCTGCCTATTTTATTCTCGATAAACTTTATAGATTCAGGTCTGATTTCAAGGTCTTTGATCCATTTTGAGTTGACTTTTGTATAAGGAGTGAGGTATGGGTCAATTTTCACTTTCGTACATGTGGTTTTCCAGTTGTACCAACACCATTTGTTGAATAGGCTTTCTTTGTTCCATTTCAGATTCTTGCCTCTTTTATCAAATATTAGTTGGCTGTATATCTGGGGGTTTATGTCTGGGAATTCTGTTCTGATCCACTGGTCTGAGCTCCTGTCTCTGTTCCAGTACCATGCTGTTTTAATTACTATGGCTTTATAGTATAGTTTCAAGTTAGGTAAGGAGATGCCTCCCAGCTTCTTGATTTTCAGTATGTGTTTGGCTATCCTGGATCTTTTGTGGTTCCAGGTGAATTTTGTAATTGATTGTTCTATTTCTTTAAAGAATTGTGTCTGAATTTGGATAGGGATTGCATTAAATCTATATAGAAGTTTGGGTAAGATAGTCATTTTGACTATGTTAATTCTACCTATCCATGAGCATGGGATGTTCTTCCATTTCTTTAGATCTTCTTCAATTTCTTTCTGAAGTGTTTTGAAGTTTCCCTGGTAAAGGTCTTTCACTTCTCTTGTAAGGTTTATTCCTAGATACTTGATATTTTTTGATACTATCTTAAATGGGATTGTATTTTTAATCTCTCTCTCCTCAACTTCATTGTTTGTATATAGAAACGCTACTGTCTTTTGTGTATTGACTTTGTATCCAGCCACTTTGCTGTATTGGTTGATTGTTTCTAGGAGTTTTACTGTGGACTCTTTAGGGTTTTTGATGTATATCATCATATCGTCGGCAAATAGAGCTAGCTTGTGTTCATCTTTCCCTACTTGAATTCCTTTGATTCCCTTCTCTTGTCGGATTGCTATTGCTAGGACTTCTAAGGTTATATTGAATAAGAGTGGAGAGAGTGGACAGCCTTGCCTAGTTCCTGACCTTAGTGGGAATGCTTCTAGTTTCTCGCCATTAAGTATAATGTTGGCTGTAGGCTTTTCATAAATAGCTGTAACTATCTTGAGGAAGGTTCCTTCTAACCCTATTTTGCTGAGTGTCTTTAACATGAAAGGATGTTGGATTTTGTCAAATGCCTTCTCGGCATCGATTGATATGATCATGTGGTTTTTGTCTTTCATGTTGTTGATGTGATGTATCATGTTTATTGATTTGCGTATGTTGAACCAACCTTGCATTCCTGGTATGAAACCCACTTGGTCGTGATGTATGATCTTTTTGATGAAGTGTTGGATTCGGTTTGCTAAGATTTTGTTGAGTATCTTTGCATCTATGTTCATTAGTGAGATTGGTCTGTAGTTTTCTTTTTTGGTGGTGTCTTTGCCTTCTTTGGGAATGAGTGTGATATTAGCCTCATAAAAGGAGTTGGGGAGGATTCCTGTTTTTTCTATGGTTTGGAAAAGCCTTTGGAACAGTGGTAATAGGTCTTCTTTAAATGTTTGATAGAATTCACCTGTAAATCCATCTGGGCCTGGGCATTTGTTCTTAGGGAGTTTTTTAATTACCTCTTCAATTTCCTCTGAAGTGATTGGTCTGTTTAGACTTTCTAGATCTTCCTTTTCCAGTCTTGGAGGAGGGTGTTTGTCCAAGAATCTGTCGATTTCTACTGGGTTCTCTAGCCTAGTTGAGTATAGTTGTTCATAATATGATCTCATGATATGTTGTATTTCTTGGGGTTCTGTTGTAATCTCTCCCTTTTCATTTGTGATCCTAGTGATTTGGGTGTTTTCCCTCTTTTTTTTGGTGAGTCTTGCCAATGGTTTGTCTATCTTGTTTATTTTTTCGAAAAACCAACTCCTGGTCTCATTGATTTTTTGTATTGTTTTCTTAGTTTCGATGTTGTTTATTTCTGCTCTGGTTTTTATTATTTCTTGCCTTCTGGTTGTGGTTGGATTTCTCTGTTGCTGTTGTTCCAATTCTTTGAGGTGATCTTTTAAACTGTTGGTTTTGTTGTTTTCCTGTTTCTTGACATAGGCCTGTATTGCTATGAGTTTCCCCCTAATTACTGCTTTTGCTGTGTCCCATAGATTTTGACATGTTGTCTCTTCATTGTCATTTGTCTCAAGGAATCTTTTTATTTCTTCCTTGAGTTGTTCTTTGATCCAGCTGTTGTTAAGCAGCATGTTGTTTAGTCTCCAGGTATTAGTTTTCCTCCATTGCTTCTTCTTGACATCAATTTTAAGCTCTGTTGCATAGTGATCTGAAATGGTACTTCTAATGATTCTTACCTTTGTGATCTTACATAGGTTGGCTTTGTATCCTAAGACATGGTCTATTCTGGAGAAGGTTCCATGTGGGTTTGAGAAGAATGTGTATTCTGCTTTCTGGGGATGGAGGGCTCTATATAAGTCTGTTAGCCCTAAATCTTCTAATTTTTCATTTAGAGCTCTTATTTCTTTGCTATTTTTCTGCTTGGAGGATCTGTCCAGTGGTGATAGTGGAGTATTGAGGTCCCCTACTATTATCACAATTCCCTTCATGTGTTTCTCCAGGTTTGCCAGTAGTTGCCTCACATATTTTGGTGACTCTACATTAGGTGCATAGATGTTGACCAGGGTTAGTGTTTCTTGATCTAATGTTCCCCTGACCAGTAAGTAGTGACCCTCTTTGTCTCTGATCACTTTCTTGAGGTTGAATACAATTTGGTCTGATATAAGAATGGCTGTCCCTGCTCTTTTTTGTTTTCCATTGGCCTGAATAATTACTTTCCATCCTTTTATTCTAAGCCTGTGCTTATCCTGTAGCTGTAGGTGTGTTTCTTGCAGACAGCAGAAGTCCGGTTTATTTTTCCTAACCCAGTTCTCTACTATGTGTCTTTTAATTGGAGAGTTTAGTCCGTTTACATTTAGGGAAATTATTGATAGAGAGGACTGTTGTACAGTTGTATTGTGTGGAGTGGTTGTTGTTACAATCGGGGGTTTGGATTGTGTAATTCTTCTCTGAGTAAGTCGCTTAGGATCGGCTTAGTTTGCACAAATAGTTCAAGTTCATTCATGTTTGAGAATGTTTTTAGTCTGCCCACCCATATGAATGATAGTTTTGCTGGGTATTGGACCCTGGGTTGGAAATTTCTTTCATTCAGTCGTTTAAATATGTCATTCCACTGTCTTCTTGCTTGAATTATTTCAAATGGGAGATCTGGTTTGATTCTTATGTCCTTTCCTTTGTACTTGAGGTTTTTTTTCTCCCTTATTGCTTTCAGGAGTTCCTCTTTCTCTTTGTTTTTTGCCATTTGGATTATTATGTGTCTTGGTGTGGGTTTATTGGGGTCTACTTTATTAGGGACTCTCTTGATTTCTTGGATTTGTCCTGAATTGTCTTTCCAGAGGGTGGGAAAGTTCTCTGTTATTATCTCCCCGACTACCTGTTCTACCCCCTTCCCTATTTCCTCCCCTTCTGGTATACCCACAATTCTTAGATTGTTTCTTTTGTCCTTGTTGATTAGATATTGGATTTTTCCTTCCAGTGCTTTGCCTTTTATTTCTTTGTTGGTTTCTTGATCATTTTTTGATTGCAGTTTTCCTTCGAGTTCTTCTATGTGCTTCTCCAACTCTGTGTTTCTGCTCGTAAGGCTTGTTACCTTGTCTTTTAATTCCTTCACTTCTTTTTGTATGGACTCTCTCATGTTCTTTGACATTTCTTCTTTAATTTGGCTGATTCGTTCGTCCATGGATTTTTTATATTCGGTTGTTAGGGTTTCTTTTAATTCTTTTAGTAATTCTTGCATTTCCTTCCTCATGACTGCTTTTAGGTCTTCTTCCCGTGGATCTGTGCGCTTTGGTGGACTTGGAAATTTGATAGGGTTTGTCATGGTGTCTCCAGTTATTAGCGATTTCCTTGCTTTACGCATTGTTCTTTGTATTTAATGGTGTATTTTGGAGTGCTTTGGCTTCTAATTTTGGCCTGCTTTGGTCCCCTTCCTGAAGGTGTTTCTAGAGGGGCCTGTTGGGTGAGTTTGTTGGGCCTAGCCCTTTCTCCTCCCCTTTGCTACCTAGAGTGCAGCCTTCCTGCTGTGGGTCTTGTCCCTTTCTGCTCCTTATTTCTGTCAGCGGTGCAGTTCCACTCCTGGCCACAATGGTTATTGGCGCTGTTGAGCCTAGCTCTCAGTCCCCCCTCCTTTCTCTGGGAGTCAATGGAGCTCCGCCCCCTCCACGCCTCCCTTGAAGGGTTCCCTCAGTCCAACCCTTTAGGCTCTGTCCTCACCCTTGGGGAGTCCCTGGTCCACTCCAGGGTCCAGGGAGGTGGACTGCTCTAGTTCCCCTGCGAGTCCAGATGGCTGGCCCTATCTCTCCCGTCTGTTCGGGTCGCTCAACTTGACTTTCTAGTCACCCACCTGGGGGAAGGGAGTCACTCAACCCTCTCCGGCTGGCACGCAGGGGTTCCTTGGGGAAGGGTCCGTCCCAAATGCCGCGCGCAAAGAGACAGAAATTCCCTCACTCACTCCTCCAGCCGGCCCGCCAAAGGGTCCGACCCAAACACCGGCGCTAAGAGACAGAAATTCCCTCACTCACTCCTCCAGCCGGCCCGCCGGGGTCCCTGGGGAAAGGGTTCGACCCAGACACCAGCGCAAAGAGACAGAAATTCCCTCACTCACTCCTCCAGCCGGCCCGCCGGGGTCCCTGGGGAAAGGGTCCGACCCAGACACCGGCATTAAGAGACAGAAATTCCCTCACTCACTCCTCCAGCCGGCCCGCCAAAGGGTCCGACCCAAACACCGGCGCAAAGAGACAGAAATTCCCTCACTCACTCCTCCAGCCGGCCCGCCGGGGTCCCTGGGGAAAGGGTCCGACCCAAACACAGGCGCTAAGAGACAGAAATTTCCTCACTCACTCCTCCAGCCGGCCCGCCAAAGGGTCCGACCCAAACACCGGCGCAAAGAGACAGAAATTCCCTCACTCACTCCTCCAGCCGGCCCGCCGGGGTCCCTGGGGAAAGGGTCCGACCCAAACACCGGCGCTAAGAGACAGAAATTCCCTCACTCACTCCTCCAGCCGGCCCGCCGGGGTCCCTGGGGAAAGGGTCCGACCCAGACACCGGCGCAAAGAGATAGAAATTCCCTCACTCACTCCTCCAGCCGGCCCGCCGGGGTCCCTGGGGAAAGGGTCCGACCCAGACACCGGCGCAAAGAGACAGAAATTCCCTCACTCACTCCTCCAGCCGGCCCGCCGGGGTCCCTGGGGAAAGGTTCCGACCCAGACACCGGCGCAAAGAGACAGAAATTCCCTCACTCACTCCTCCAGCCGGCCCGCCAAAGGGTCCGACCCAGACACCGGCGCAAAGAGACAGAAATTCCCTCACTCACTCCTCCAGCCGGCCCGCCGGGGTCCCTGGGGAAAGGGTCCGACCCAAACACCGGCGCAAAGAGACAGAAATTCCCTCACTCACTCCTCCAGCCGGCCCGCCGGGGTCCCTGGGGAAAGGGTCCGACCCAGACACCAGCGCAAAGAGACAGAAATTCCCTCACTCACTCCTCCAGCCGGCCCGCCGGGGTCCCTGGGGAAAGCGTCCGACCCAAACACCGGCGCAAAGAGACAGAAATTCCCTCACTCACTCCTCCAGCCGGCCAGCCGGGGTCCCTGGGGAAAGGGTCCGACCCAGACACCGGCGCAAAGAGACAGAAATTCCCTCACTCACTCCTCCAGCCGGCCAGCCGGGGTCCCTGGGGAAAGGGTCCGACCCAGACACCAGCGCAAAGAGACCTAGACTAGGGCTTTTTTATTGGTCCCAGGATACATACAGTCCGGTCATATTTCTAGCAGCCAGTCATCTGTAAATCGCGATCTTAGCTTTTGGACAGACCAAAGGTGACCAGTCTTCTGATTTTGACTTATCATTGACTGGTGAGGTAGGATAACCTGCTCTGAGGTCAAATTGTTCCCATTTTCCTCATTGTCAGGATATCATATTAGAGCTGGCACTTGTTGGTGTCCCAGCAGTATTAAGGCTGTCCCGGATGAGATTTGTTTCCTGTAGCTGTTGTGAAGAACTGTGTTGTTTCTAAGTCTGGGATCCAGGGTTCAAGGCTGGAAAATGTCCCATCTTTTCATAATGATCTATCATCAGGAACATGTTCTAAACCCAGAGCAAAAGGCAAGAGAGAAGCGATAAAACCAAATGAAAGGCTAGATTCTGTTTCCTGTAGTGATGGTTGGAGTAAAATGTGCTGAGACATTCTCACCTGAAATCATCTATTCCCACAAGTGAGCTAGGGCTTCTGTTTCTTCCAGGCAACTGAGGCACTTGGGATTTTTTTGTTTCCAAACTTGTAGTCCTGTGTTAATTAATCTTCAGCAATCAGAGTACTGCTTTATCCTTTCCAGGAAATGTTATCATTTGTTCCTGGCTTGTAAGAGGGTAACTGAGTTTAAATATACTTGGATCCTATTCTCCTTCTCCTCTGTCCCTGAGGAATCCCAGAATATGATGGGAATAGGAATGGACTCCCAGAATGGGGCAGGACTCTTCCACATCTTCACTAAGCAAAGATCTCATGTCATTTCCTTGTTTGACAATTTCAGGTTCCATGCCTGGACTGTTTTTGATGAAAGAATGAAAAATTACTTTTTTATCCTTCCATGATTTCTAGAGCAAGAAGACCAAACGCAAGTTCAAAATTTTCAGAAAGACCAAACTCAGTACTTGGTAAAAATGGCTCAGAATTAATTGTTCTCTTAAATTGTGTGTGGAAATAATCCTTCTTTCTTAACGTGGAAGTCATATTATCAGAATTTGTGATTATTCATTTGGCAAGAATTTGGTCTTGCCTTATGAAGCCAGACCTAAATAAAATCATCACCAGGGAAATTTTTTAGGTAATTTTCAGGTTCGGGAAATTAATAAAAAATCATCAGAGATAAAAAATTTAGGTCATTCATAAGGAAAACAGTGGAGTACTGAGTCATTTTTAGAGGTAGCATAAAATGAGACTATGGCTGAATTTGTCATCATAAACACCTTTTGAATTTATTAATATTTATAGCCAAGAAAAACTCTTGTGATTTTTTTTCATAACAATAAGCTATTTACACCATTTGGTTTGTCACACTCTCTTGGTTTCCACAAACCTTGTGTAACAATAAACATTAATTCTTTTCATACTTAAAAAGTCCTGATTGGGACCATGAATTAGATGGCACCCTATTGATTATAGTTAATTGTTAAATTTTTAAACCCTCTAATTGGAAATTTTAAATTGTATGTTTGTGCATGTGTGTATGAAAATTCAAATTGTTTATAAAACAGAATTTGAACAAACACATGAAAACATGCTCACCTTCACTCATCATCAGGGAGATCCAAATCAAGACAACAATGAGATACCACCTTACACCAGTGAGGATGGCTCACATCAAAAATAATGAAAACAATCTCTGTTGGCGGGGATGCGGTATGAAAGGAACTCTCATCCACTGCTGGTGGGAATGCCCCCTAGTCCAACACTTATGAAGAACAGTCTGGAGAGTGCTCAAAAAACTCAGAATTGAGCTGCCATTGACCCAGCAATTGCTCTCCTAGGTATATACCCCCAAGTTGGAAGGACATTCATTCCAAAATACATGTGCACCCCACTATTTATCACATCACTCAGTATAATAGCCAAGTCTTGGAACCAATCTCGATATCCAACAACAGATGAATGGATCATTAAGATGTGGTATCTATACACAATGAAATACTACATGGCAGTCAGAAGCAATACAATCACAGACTTTGCAGCAATGTGGATGGACCTAGAACATGTTATGTTAAACGAAGTCAGAAGACAAAAGATAAACACAGAATGATAGCACTATTCTGAAGCACCTAGAACACACATCTTATACACAACTAATATTCAACAATCAAATAACAGGGTTTAACAGGGTAGAAACTCCAAACAATGTAATAGTCAACATATACTCGGGAGCAGTGCCCAAAATACATGAAAAAGGAACAACACAAACTCTTGACTACACATTATACCACAAAGAAACCAGCAACACCAGAAACAGAAACATAAAGAGAACAGGTATGTAATCAGCTTTCTACAACTAAGGCCCATTATAATCCCTTAGAGATCGTATACAGAATCACAGGTAAAGAATACCACGGGAAATCACTGATTCCAATGGAAATATCCCATAACACTATGTTTTAATGCCTTCATCTTACTATATTTAAAATAACCTCTCAGCTTTTCTGTCCACAGGTGTTCTTGGATACAAAGGGTGGACAAACTAAGATGGCAGCTGGGGGCTCAGTCACACGAGATACCATACCCAGCTTGCACTACGAGATGGTCCTGAGAAAACTCTTTAATATACACTTTATCTCTAGGTTATACCTTCTTTTAGGAATTGAAGCACGTGACCAGTCAGACCACTGAAGCAGCAACTGCGACATACAGACTTAAACTACAGGCTCTACTCAATGAACACATTCAAGCAAACTAGCATTCCCTTGCTATTTTCTCCTCTCTTCTCACTACTTTCTTTTCTATTTTTTTCTTTTCTTTTCTTCCCTTTTCTTTTTTCCTTTCTCTTCTCCCTTTCTTTCTAATGTATTTTCTCTTTTCTCCCTTCCTACCCCTTCCATATACCTTCCCCTTTCCCCCCTTTGGAAATCCAACTATCCCTTCACCCCTCAATCCCATCCAGACCTCCCACTGTATTAAAACTCTTCACCCCTCAGTCCTTAATCTATTAGGCATCAAGATTGACCTTCTATGCCCAACGAACCAATACCCAGCACCCAAGCACAGGGACACCCAGTCAAACCCACACCTCGTCCCCTGCAAGAAAAGGCAGCCAACTCCCCTGCGAACTGCGCGGCCCTCCCTACCAATTCCCCCTAACGTGGACTGTTACTTGAAACCGGACTTAGTTCCAAAAGTATCCCCAATGCAAGAACTCTTCCAAGACCTCCCTGTCGCAAATCTTTTGCCAATCTGAAGAAGGTTAGGAGGTGTGATGGAAAGGTGCCTGAGAACCCACACACCATAAGAAAAAACCCAAAAGACAATGGGAAAACCTGTACTTCCAACATAAGTATAAGACCTTTATTACACCACCTCTTTACCTGCTTTTCCCCAAATGTAAGGTAGTCTTTTGCATTACTTTGGTCCTTTAAATACTTTGTTAATTCATTTTTTTTTAAATGTCTGTTCTACATGTACATATGTGAGCACAAACATTTTTATTCCTATTTTTATCTTTTTTGGGTGTATGACCTGTTTTTGTTTTCCTCTCTGTCCACCCCTAAATACATCGACAATATAATGTAGCACCATTTCTCCCTGCAAAGGCACACTAATAAAAGGGGAAATCTTACATATAAAAAAGAGCTCTTATCTACTAGGGATAGGAACTCTAGTTGTTTACAGTACAGGGTTATCTCCTACCTTGAAAATATGTCACGTGGACTCAACTTAGACCTCAGGTGATTAGATACCATCCGTCAAGCCTTGAACCCTGGATCCCAGACATAGAAACGGCACAGTTCTTACAACAGCTGCAGGAAACAAATCCCATCCGGGACAGCCTTAATACTGCTGGGTCACCAACTAGTGCCAGCTCTACTATGATATCCTGACAACGAGGAAAATGGGAACAACTTTAAGAGCAGGTTATCCTACCTTACCAGCTAACAATAAGACAAAATCAGAAGACTTGTCACCCTTTGGTAGGTCCAAAAGCCAAGATCGCGATTTACAGATGACTGGCTGCTAGAACCATGACCAGACTGTATATATCTTGGGACCAATAAAAAAGCCCTAGTCCAGGGTTTGAACTACAACCTGCACAACAACCATGATCCCCAGTTCCAAAGGTCTGGCAGAGACAATTGCAATGGAATGGGGCTTCTGGAAACACAAAGAAAGACACTATCCTAGGTGCCATCCTAGGTTCAGTGCAAAGACCAAGACCACCAACCACAGAAGATGGATTAAAATGACACTGAGGGAACAGAACTTCTAGAACCACAAAGAAAGACTTCATCATAAGTCCCACTCCTGGACCTGTGCAGATACTGAGATCTCTAGATACAGAGATCTGATTTTATCACCCAGGACAGAGCAGAATTCTTCCAAACACCACGAAAGCTCCAAAAGGAGAGTAAATGAACCTGAAAGGAGTGTATAGTTAATCCCATGACAATATACTCCAAGGGTGGAGAAACCCCATATCTCTTAGGCCAAGTGAATTCTTTTTCGAATGATCCCAATATTTACTGTGCCAGGGCAGGAGGGAAAAAAAGGGCAAAAAGCACAAAAAATTGCTTATTTTTTATATATTAGTTTCTTATCTTCATCTATTATTATTATTATTATTATTATTATTATTATTATTATTTACCTATCTATTTTTGGTCGATTTCTTTGTTTTGGTGTGGTTATTGAAGTTGTTGCCCCCATTTATGCTTATTTTTTCTCTTCTTTTCTTTATGTGCTCTGCCATGTTTCTTATCTCAAGACCATGGCTTTTGTGTGTGTGTGTGTGTGTGTGTGTGTGTGTGTGTGTGTGGTGATTATCGTTATTGTTGGAGTCCTCACTGTATATTTGACACTTCATTTTGTACTGGTGGAGTGTTTCACCTTTTTCTCCATCTCTCAAACCAATGATGAGAGCCTCTAGAAGGATTCCGTCCATTTTTGGCGTATTAGACTTTTCCCCCAGTTTATTACTTTTATCTTCTTTAAACAAAACCACATAACTAGAACTAGCTACTCCTGCCTCCCAGACAGAGGGGGAAATAAGGGAGGCACCAAGACCAAACAGGTGCAAGACTACTAAGTAGTAGGCTAGGTACAGAGGGGACCACACATTCTAGCAGCCCCGGGCGTGAGGGAGGTAGGACGAAAACGGAGGTGTAGGGAGGACAAATTGGTGATGGAAATCCCCCCTGATTTTATGTAAATATGTACCTAAAATATTATTGTCAATAATATGTAAGCCACTATGATCAAAATAAAAATTATATTAAAAAAAAGAATTTGAATGTAACATGTCATGGAGTATTTTTCTGAATTCCAGTTGAGCTATGTTCTTCCATTTGCCAAGAATTTTTCTGGCTCCCTATCTTCTTTATCAAACCAGGAGTCCAGATGGTCAGTTATTTCACTGCCCAGTGACATGGGAGTCAAAGCTTGTTTCTGCATGTCTACAGTCTGTTGGAACTTAACCAGGACAGGAAGCTTTCCCTAAAGATTGAAGGAACAGAATGTTACAGATTCTTCAAATCTCCAAAGGATAGTCGTGGACTAGGAAGAATCCTGTTCCATTTAAATCTAATTTCCCCTATAATAGCACTGTCTCACACTTGCATATAGGTCAGACTTGGTAACATGCTGAGAAAGTAAAAAAAAGAAAAGAAAAGAAAAGAAAAAAGTGCTCATTTTCAGTCTACTACAAAATATTTATTTCAAAGGTAAAATTATGATTCTTGTAAAAAAAAAAGTCAGGGTTGGAGAGATAGCACAGCAGTTCAAATTCTTGCTTTGCATTTGGCCAATCCCAGCTCAATCCCAACACTGTTTATGGTCACCTGAGCACTGCCAGGAGCGATTCTGGAGCATAGAGCCAGGTATGAGCCCTGAGTACTGCTGGGTATGTAAAAGAAAATGGACTCTTTGTTTAGAAATATAATACAAAAATCTTTATATAAAATAGAAAGATTAGATGAATATAATCAAATGTGGTTTGGAAAAAGAAGAAATAAACTGCAGTCATTTGTATTAGAATTTTTAAGACCATAATGCGTTTTAAATACAGACACAAATAATTTAAGTGACCAGTAAAGATCAGTAATTGTTTTATGAATCCAGTAAACATTTACATTGGGATTCTGGGGGGAGATAAGACAAGAACATTATGTTGCCTTGTAATTAAGTGCTTGTATTTTAGTAAGGAGCTAATTGTAAATAAAAAACTAGGGTTTACTTGTGATATTAATATAACTTACATAACTTTAAAATGTATCTTAAAGCATGAATAAATCTAAACTAACTTTAATTTTTAGATGACAGAAGTACATTTGAATTGGCCACTAAATTCCATTTGAAACTGTGTATTGAAAGTGTGATTTTTATTCATTTGGTAAATTATAATTTGAACTTTCTAATAATTATTAAATGCTTATAACCAGATAATTATCTCTAGACTAAAATCTATAAATATATTAAACAATGGAATATTTTCATGAATTTTACTATAAAGTATAGAATTATTTTTCTTCAGCTTTCTGATATTAGAAACTGTTATGAATTTTAACTCATGCATATGATTAGACATGAGATTTAATAAAACTGTATAAAAGAAAACATATTTACCTTATTAGTTTCCTGAACTACTTTTGGATACTTTATAAACCACCAAGATGGGAGAAATTCCAATATTTAATTTCTGGAGGAATATTCACATTTGGAGCTATCCTCCTCCTCCACGGGTAAGGGGAGATGATTTGGATAGTTCACCATGACATAATGTATGGATTGAGAGAAACAAGTGAACAAATAGATTCTGGGGCTTTTATTACCCTGCTACATGAGGCAGCCCTGCTTGCTCTACATCCAAATGACCTCGGGATATTTTCTCTCTTCCCATTCCACTAACCATAGAAGTTCAAGGCCTGTATCTAGAAATGCAAAAGAGCAAAATAAACTTGGTATGGCTCTTCAGGGATGTAAAATGAATTTTCTCCTTGTTTACAATACACAAAGATGTTAGTTTGTAGTTGACTTGTTTAATATTTTAGAAAACTTGTCAATTTTTCAGTTCCATACTCTCCTCTCTCATTGTCCTCTTTCCTTCCCTCCATGCCTCTCTTTCTCTCCCTCTCTTCTCTTTTCTTTGTCATACTTCCATTCAGAAGACTAGTTTATAACTATTTGACATAGCTAAGGTATACTATGTTACTACGGCTAATCTATATTCATAGGTTAACCTCATAATGCTCCTTCTCTTCCTTCTCTTCTTTAGAAGAAATGAAAATCAATTAGCCCTAAGTAGGTATTCTGAAATCTTTAGTAGCAAAGAGAGCCAAGATCAACTCAATTCTATTCATAGTAAATTTCAGGCTACCTAGATTCCATATAATCATGCAGAATAGTTATTTAATAATTCTGATCCCAAACTAAAAATTTTAAAGTATGGTTATATATTGAAGAATAAATTTCTCTAGGAATATCTAAATTGTCTTTATAGTTACTTGTATAAATCATAGATTTTGAACTTTACTAAAAACTGAATGCATAGCCACATGTCAATTGATTTTTTTAATTGTCCTAGCTTAATCCTGTATATCAATTTGACATTTAAGGGACAATTTATTCTGATCAATCTAGCTGATTGATACCCAGTTTATTTTCATAGGATTTTCCAGATTGAAGGCCCCCTTTTTAAAGATTTAATAATATTGCTATTATATTTTACAATGATTTCTTTTTTATTTCTTTTTGTTATCTAAATGTTAGCATGCCTCCATTTTCTCTTTGACATATATTCTATAAAATGTCCCATGCTTTTGCTATTTAGCTTTGCATTGTCAGCAAATTTCCCAAAGCTATGCCTATCTATCATCTATCATCTGATTTGTTTCCACCAATCATGTTTTTACTCCCCCCAAATCTGTTGATTTCTTTTACAAATTAAGATTATCTTAGTTTAAGTTTAATATCACCAACAACCAAATTTTGTGTAACTGAAGAGTTTAATCTCTCTGACATAGTTAGTACAGAACTGCTGATAATTCTGTGATCATCAGCAAAACAAACTCTATCTCTAACTCACCTTTGACACATTCCTTGACTCAATCACTGAGTCTACTATAACAAAGTTCCATAGACTAGGTGGTCTATGCAACAGGATAGGGTTCTCACAGTTCTTTGAGACAAAGTAGTCCAAGATAAAGGTAATGGCTGAATCTGTTGTCTACACAGCAGAAAAAAGGAACTATTCAGTTGTCTCCTTGCTCTCATTTGATTAATACTCTAATTTGAGAGCTTTCCACAAGTCCCATTGGAAGAGTGCTATCATGAGTCTAAAACTAATATCTTCCCAAAGATCCCATCTTCAAAATATATGGGGAGTTATGGCCTCAACATACAAATTTGGTGGAAGCACATAATTCAGACTTCTTCTCAACTGATGGTTCAAAATGTGAGTTGCAGATGTTAAGACTACATCTAAACTGAAGTAGAGAAAGGAAACATGGATTTTACTTGTATTCAAGATATGAGTTAAGAACATTTATATACACTTAATTAGATATTATTGACCCCAAATTAGCAATATAACCTTGCATTCATTTCAAGAAACACTGGCAAGTGAGGATTTCATTAAGAAAAATGTGTATTGTTTGAAGTCACATTTCTTGCACTAAGTGGAGGTTAGACATGAAAAGTCATAAAATCATCTATCATATTCATTATCACAATGTCTGGTGATCTGTTTTCACAGAATCTTGTAGAGTCACTATTTTCTTTACCTTGTGAAAATAGTGGTAAGGGTATTTTCAATAGCTCTTCTTGTCACGATTGTGCTTTTATTATTAGATCAATTAGAACTATTTTTCTCTTTTTAATATATTTAAATTTTTTCATTTGACAGATAAGAATGTTTTACTTTTATCCTATAATACTTGGAATGATGAGCTTGTTTTATCCATTTCAGTTTATGGTTTGCTTTTCCCTTCATTTTTTGGCTGGTGTGTTATGTTTTATACATAGAACCATGAAACCAATTGAAGGCTTAAATGGAGGATGTGAAGATGGGAGTCTTTCAACAGTAAGATTCAGTTTAAGGTAACATGTATAGGAAACTGTCCCTTGGCAGATATGTGCCAATGTGGGTTGGATTATAGCCAACATGTATGTCTAAGTCTTCTAAGTTCTTTTCAGACACCTAAAAAATGATCCTATCTCAATACATATTTTGAATTCTGGGGACTGGACTGATAAAGCATTAATATGGAAATCATTATTTCTACATATTTAGTTGTGCAGATTGGCATTATTCTCTACTCTTCCATCAAATAAGTATTTTTTAATATATTTTTATTGAATTGGTTATGTGTGTGTTTTTGTTTGTGTGTGTGTGTGTGTGTGTGTGTGTGTGTGTGTGTGTGTGTGTGTGTGTGTAATCTCTTTACCCAGACCTAGGCCCCTTTTAGGAGTGATATAAATCTTTACCTTAGTTTCTTCACATAACTGTCCAACAGATCATGGGTTATGGGGTTTCTAAATATGATTTTTTCAATTTTAAATTCAGAACATATTTTTAAATTTTAAATTTTAAATTCAGAACATATTTAAATTGGGGATGGGGTGTTTTGGGCCACACCAATGTAATGAGTTAGCATATCAGACTTTGGGCCTCGGGTTCACTCCTGGAAGTTCTCAGAAATCATTCTGATACCAGAGTTTGAACTGGGGGCTTGTGCGTAGAAGGCAAGCACCCTACCCAGTACTATATCTCTGGGTTTGGATTTGGACAATGTAAAAAATACAAGAAATATCTACTGGATGGAGGAGTTGCCATAGGGAATCTACTCTTACCTTGCTCTCAGAAACATGACAGGCACTGTCTAAACCTTAATGCTGATGCCAGGTCACTTGTATTTTTAGCAATCATCAAAAACCTTGTGTATCCCCCACCACCTTCCTTTCCACTTTTGTTGAAAGGATCTGTTAGTGCATTCTCTTAAGGATGGTCTAGGAGAGTTTTCAAATATCCTTACCATGACATTCCGGTCCTTTTCAATAGGAACTAAATCTTACTTTGAGCTATCCTAATTCAGGTATGAAAACTAGCTTAGGAATTGGGAGAAGGTATTGGGACTTTTATTGAGATGCCATGAGCCAATTGTATGGATCCTCATTGAGGGTTTTCTCAATTATTTGCTTATAGTTGGATTTCTTGTTTGAGTCCAGAATGTTCCAGCAGGAATTAGATCTCTCTAATGATTATTTCTGCCTCTTTCACCCTCCTCTTTCCACCTACTCATAGAAAGCCCATTTGATCTAACCGATGGCACTCCAAAAAAGAAATATTTGAATCTTTTCCTTGTATGCCTGGACTTCTTCCTCAAAGGGTCTAACTTGGGAGATTCCCACTTCGGCATCTGCATCTTCTCTTAGACCATGGTTATGAGATGCTGGAGCCAAAACCTGGACCCCTCTTGTTCCAAGTCTTGTCTGCCTAGTTCCTAATGGACAGTGGCCAGACTTCTCCCAGCCCCCTCAATATATGGTACCCAATGGCTCCCACATAGATGCTTTTTCATATGAGCAAGGTCAAATTTTTATCATTAATATTATTCAATAAGGAGGGAAATTTCTTGTTATCATGAATGCTGAGGTCACTTGATAACACTATTTTCTTATGATAAATAAGTCTGTTCAACAGGATCAGAACAGTGTATGTGTGTATGTATGTTTACATGTATGTGTATGTGTATTTGTATGATTATGTGTTTGTGTGTGTATCTTAGTGTGTCTTAGATAGACTCTAAGACAGCCACATCTCATTTGGGTCGTATTCCTTCTCTATTTCCTAATAGATGAATGTCTTGGCACAGACAACCTGGTGGAACTAGATTCCTTTGTAAAACAGAGTTATTTCATGGATGGACAATATCAGTTCTATTCTTGACTGGGGACATAGAAGTATAGTGCTGATCCCACAACTGAGCGGAAAGTTTCAAAATGGGAGTGTATGGAGCCTGTAGTTGTTCCCATGGCAGTATGCTTCAAGGGCAGGAAAACCCTGTATCTCTAGGCCAAGGGAATTCCTGTTCTAATGTCCCCAATATTTACTGTGCCTTTGCGAAGAAGAAGAAGAAGAAGAAGAAGAAGAAGAAGAAGAAGAAGAAGAAGAAGAAGAAGAAGAAGAAGAAGAAGAAGAAGAAGAAGAAGAAGAAGAAGAAGAAGAAGAAACAAACCTTTTTAAGTAGTTGCTAGTTTGTTGTTGCTTTTTTGACTTTTTTATTGTGGTTTGTTTTGTTTTGTTTTTGTTTGTTTCTCTATAGTTGATGGTTTTGGTTTGCTCTTTTTTTGTTCTTTTTGTACTTTTATTGTTACTTCCTTATTGTTTTTTGTTTTTGTTGTTATTTTGTTACTTTTGTCTTCTTTTTTTATTCTTCTTCTAAATGGATATTTATAAAACCTAGATGGACTTCTCCTAGTTTTTTTCTCTTTTTTTTGTTTTTGTTTTTTCTTTCTCTTCTTCCTCATCTTTTCTTATATCTTCAACAGAACCACATCACTGGAATTATCTTGTTCAGCCTCAGAATTTGAGGGGGAACAATGGATGGTACCAAGATCAGATAATTGTATGAACATTTAGTAGAAATAAAAGAAGATCAGACTTGAACATCAAACCCAAAGTCAGCAACAACAGAATTGAAACCCAATATACAACAAGCTGTACAAGTGGAGAATAGTTACACTGGCATTACAGGTGGTAAAGGAGGGAGATATGGAATGCATGCTGGGAAAAGAGGTGGAAGGAGGTCAACACTGGTGGTAGGAATGCCCCTCATTCATTGTCACTATGTGTCTTAAATATTACTGTGAAAGACTTGTAATTTACTTTGACAACAATAAAAATTTAAAAAAATAAAAAGAAGTATGGTGCTGATCCCTGGTTAGACAAGGCAACCAATCGGCCAGGCTAGTGTTTCCTGACATACTGTTCAAAGTTTGGGATTCCCTGGTGGAATCTAGGCTGCTTTGTTAATTAATGCCTAGTAACTGACATAACATGCAGACCCATTTGATAAAGGGACTATAGAGGTAAAGGATCCTTCTGGGAACTTTTTGGAATCTTTTCACCACCCAATAGCTCAAACTTTGCACAGATCTTTGAGACTTTTCCTAGGGACAAATCTGCCTTTTTAAATATACACAATAGGCACCTATAGCTGGGATATTTGTTTCCCTTGCTGTACTGTCTCCGATGCCTTATAAAAACCATACATGGATATGCTCTGTAGAATCTTGGGCATCCTTTCACTCATCTGCCTTTGCTATAAATATCACCACATTTAATATTCTCTAATCTTTTGCTTTAGTCCGGAGCCCAGACTTCCAGTGTGTCTGCTCCCCATATGTTAGAAGCAGGGCTTCCTAAAATGCTGACAAAAAAGGCCCGTTGGCTTTCAGAGTCAGCCCTTAAGAGGTGATTAGTCATCCTGGGCTAGTCATTATCTCTCATCACTGAACTGATGGCCCCTTAGTCACAGTTAGGATTCAATAATCCAGCCCTTCGGACTTCTCCAGCCAGCAAGCCCCTTCCATCCAGATACTGCTCTGGCTTACTAATGAGACTGTTGGAACAATGTTGAAACAATGGCGCGATGACAGCAGTCATGGGCGAGCTCTTCTCCATCCTCCACCGGGAGCAGAGTCCTTTTTGCCATGTAGCTGTTGATTGAATCATGGCCCAAAACTCATTCACAAAGAGGGGAGAGAACCTTGGATGAAACACAGCTGGGAGCCAATCTGGGAGTATATGTGGAAGCTGGGGTTTAATGCTAACACATCGCCTGTGAAAACGAAAATGTAAAACTTCATTAGGGTTGTTGCATTTTTTTTCTTTGGTTTGCAAATAAGTTTGCAACTTGTATATTTTTACAAATTTCAATCTTTTAAAGGAGGACTAAGGAAAAAATATATTTTAGGTTAATCATTTTCTTAAAATTGAAGCAAGTTTTTTTGGTGGGAGTCTTTCAATGTAATGCTGATTTGTTAAATCCTAACATAATCCTATATTCTAATTAAACTCTTAGTTTATCAATGGAAGGAACTATTTTAAAGTAGAAGACACACATCTAATCAAATATTCTTACATCCGCCAAATGGAAATCCTTATTACCCAAGAGTATAAAATGATGAGCAAATACTTTAATAGGGTTTTTTTTTTTCTTTTTTCTTTTTGGTTTTTGGGCCATATCCGGCAGTGCTCAGGGGTTACTATTGGCTGTCTGCTCAGAAATAGCTCCTGGCATGCACGGGCGACCATATGGGACACCGGGATTCGAACCAACCACCTTAGGTCCTGGATCGGCTGATTGCACGGCAAACGCCGCTGTGCTATCTCTCCGGGCCCTTTAATAGGGTTTTTTAAGAATATAAAATTAGGGCCTGGAGAGATAGCATAGTGGTAGGGCATTTGCCTTGCAAGCAGCCGACCCAGGACCTATGTTGATTTAAATCTTGGCCTGCCAGAAGTGATTTTTTGAGCACAGAGCCAGGAATAAACCCTAAGCACCACTGGGTGTGGCTCAAAAACAAAACAAAACAAAAAATATGAAATTATTCAATTGGGTATATATGAATTTAAAGGTGTTCTAATATCTTTCTTAAGGCCGGAACTTTTTTCTTTGTGAAATAAGTAGGACATTTTTTTCTCACCAAAATTATTGTTCATGTCAATTTTGAACAAACAGGTTACATTGAAGAAACTGCAGTAGTATGTCAACTGCTGAAAGAAAGTCCTGATTAAAAAGCCGGATAAAATCAGTGTGTCTCGGGGCCAGAGCTGTGGTGCAAGTGGTAGGACGTCTGCCTTGCATGTGCTAACCTAGGACGGACTTTGCATTCCATATAGTCCCCCCAAGCCAGGAGCAATTTCTGAGCACATAGCCAGGAGTGACCCCTGAGCATCACCGGGTGTGGCCCAAAAACAAAAAACAAAAAAATTAGATTGAGTTTATACAGAACATCCTGTCCACCAGTGCTACTTGTAGGTGGTGGTGTTGCATCTGCCTCTAACTGATGACCATTATAATGTGAAACCTGATCCAAGATTCCAAATTGATAGGCTATGACCAGGAATTACTCATCAATACAAGTAAGGAAAGAAAAAAATGGAGGAAATATCATAAACACATAAAATTTATGTCATTTAGAATATTGAGGGAAATACTGGAAATTATTCAAATGTCAGTGGTGGATGGATAAATAAGCTGTGGTTCATATTTTGGTAGAGTGATGTGTAGGTCTGAGATTTTAGAAGAGTAAATGTTTTTCCTGTAACTTACAGAGAATAGCTCTGAAAATCCTTATTCACATGTATACCTGTCAAATACACTTTTGTTTTGTGACATCCTGAGGTACTCAGGGGTCACTCCTAACATTATCCTATATTCTAATTAAGCTCTTAGTTTATCAATGGAAGGGACTATTTTAAAGTAGGCAATACCACATCTAATCAAATATGCTTACATCCATCTAAATGGAAATTCTTATTACCCAACATTATAAAGTGATGAGTAAATACTTCAATAGGGCTTTTTAAGAATATGAAATTAGGGCCAGGGAGCTCTGTGCTCAGAAATTACTCCTGAGGCCGGAGAGATAGCGTGGAGGTAAGGCAGAAGGACGGTGGTTGGAATCCCAGCATCCCAGATGGTTCCCTGTGCCTACCAGGGGTGATTTCTGAGCATAGATTCAGGAGTAACCCCTGAGCGCTGCCAGGTGTGACACAAAAACCAAAAAAAGTGGGGGATGGGGGGTGGGGGAGACATATGGGATGCTAGGGATCAAACCCAGGTGGATATTCTGCATATTCTGCAAGACAAATGTCCTACCCTCTGTGCTATGACTTCGGCCCCCACCCAAACATTCATATTTACTCTTAAGATTCATTTTTAAGTTTTCTTATGTGCTATAACCAGCATCTCATTTTAAATTTGTTATTGCTACCATCACAACCATTAGTATTTTGCTCTGTTGTTGCCATAATAACTTGTCTTTTTTAAATAATATCATGAAAAATTCTTTATACACAAAGTTCTAATAAAGTCCCAGTTATTTGAAGTCTTTGTTAAACAAATACAGTCATGTTAGTTACCTAAACTTGAAATATGTGAAAAGAAGCCAGCATTGCCAAATGACACAGAGTAAGGTGAAGAATGAGATGTGATTAGTTTCTATGAATATTCACCATGTCAGGGAGAAGGAAAAAACAATGAAAATTTATGTTTAGAAAAACTCATCTGTATCCTATCCAAAGTTCCATTCTTTCTAAAGTCAAGTGATTGCTAGTTTTACACATATCTTCCAGCTGAGTAACTGTTTTAGAGAAATGTTCTACTTCTTAAATGAAAATCACTGGGGATTTCCTTATTTTACTAAATGACTTGGTAGCATTTTTGATGCCTGCAGGAAATCATGTTACTGTTATATTTATGTGATAGTTTATCTCTAAAAGAATAACAATAATGTAATAACAATTCTTACATTAGTTCCTTCCTATCAAGTGTAGTCAATCAAAATGAAGTAGAAATATTTCAGTGTCATTTTTCCTTCTAGAACTTTCTCGGATCATTGAAATTGACATTCCTCACTACTTCTAATCCTTAGTTAACCTTGATTACTGCACAAGGAAAATTATACCAGATTTTGTTTTTGTTTTTCTGGATTTATGCATGAGTTTTTGGCTTATATGAGTATATAGTGACTGACTGGGTTTCTAATACACATATGTTCCATTAATTATCAAGTACTGAAGAGTTCATCAATGTCAAATGAAGTGAGTGGTTATTCTCCAAGTAATTTGATGTCCTAATCATTTAAGTCAAAAAGTTTCCACCTCTAGAATTCTTTTCTTTATCTTGTAGGATTTAGGATTTTTTTATATCTCATCTTAGCCAGGTGTTGAACTATTTAAAATCACATGATCTCTGGGTCTGAAGTAATAGCACAGTGGGTAGAGCGTTTGGTTTGCAAGTGGCTAATCCCAGTTTGATCCTGGTATCCCTTATGATACCCGAGCTTGCCAGGAGCAATTTCTGAATGCAGAGCCAGGAGAAACCCCTGAGCACCATTTCTGTCTTTAAAATTAAATATAAGAAGGTAATACATATAAAACATGATCAAATTATTTAGCTTAGCGAAACTCTGCTGGAACTCATATGCCAGCACCCCTATCTGCCTGTCTTATGTGCTGTACTGCATTTTTGGCCTGATTTCATCCTGTGTGTGGCCAATCTGCAGATGGCTTGCCTTCCCTGGAGCCATCCCTGGAGGTGAATCTACACACACAGAAAGGAGAAGCCGCTGATCTCTGCTGGAACTCAGATGCCAGCACCCCTATCTGCCTGTCTTCTGTGCTGTGCTGCATTTTTGGCCTGATTTCATCCTGTGTGTGGCTCATCTGCTGACGGCTTGCCTTCCCTGGAGCCTTCCCTGGAGGTGATTCTACACGCCCAGAAAGGGAGGAGCCAGAGAAGGGCTGCCGCTCCACTTTGCTTCACAGCCATCCACATCATTCAACCAATGAATACAACCACAAAACATAGAAAAACCCACAATACAAGTGTGACAATGGGGAAACAACAAAGGCCAGCACCAGACATAGAGAATGATGATGGCAACTCTAATGACTTGAACATGACCAACAAACTAGTCAGTCTCTCAGATAAAAAGTTTAGAGTTGCAATATAGAAGATGTTCAAAGAACTCAAAGAAAGTATAGAAGAGAACACTAATAAGAATCAAGAAAATATGAAGATAGAAATCAGGAAACTTCAAACTGAAATTTCAGGTCAAATAACAGGTGTGAAAAACTCAGTAGATGAATTGAAGAAAAACATGGTTGAGCTTTCCCATGGGTTAACAGCAGCTAAGGATAGAATTAGTACACTGGAAGATGAGATGAATAACAATTTCATACAGCAGAAGAAATTGGAAAAAAAGCCTTAAAGCAAATGATCAAACAATGGGAAAATTACTCAAAGAATGAGAACAGATGAAAATAAAAGTCTATGATAAGCTCAACAGAAACAACTTAAGAAACATTGGAGTCCCAGAGACCCAGGAAGAAAATCTCCAGGAAGAACCAATGGTCAAGAACATCATTAAGGAGAAACTACCAGAGCTAAAGAATACATGCTATCAAATCCTGCATGCCCAAAGAGTATCAACTAAAAGAGACCCCAGAAAAAACACCCCAAGATACATCCTAGTCACAATGACGAATCCCACAGATAGAGAAAGAATTCTTAAATCAGCAAGATCGAAAAGAGAAATTAAATTCAAGGGAACATCCTTGAGATTTACTGCAGACCTGTCACCGGAAACACTCAAGGCCAGAAGGCAATGGTGGGACATAGTGACAAAACTCAATGAAATAAATGCCTCGCCTAGAATATTGCACCCAGCAAAACTCACTTTCAGGTTTGAAGGAACAATACATGGTTTCACAAATAAACAACAGCTCAGAAACTTTACAGACACAAAACCATTCTTTTTTTTTTTTTACAGGTAAATAGAAAAAAAAGGTAAGAAATAATTATGTGCTATTCTTTTTTGTCTGTGTGTTATTTTTAAATCTTTATTTTTATTTATTTATTTTTATTTAAACACCTTGATTACATACATGATTTGGGTTTCAGTCATGTAAAGAACACCACCCATCACCAGTGCAACATTCCCATCACCAATGTCCCAAGTCTCCCTCCTCCCCACCCGACTCCCGCCTGTACTCTAAACAGGTTCTCCATTTCCCTCATATATTCTCATTATTCGGACAGTTCAAAATGTAGTTATTTCTCTAACTAAACTCATCACTCTTTGTGGTGAGCTTCCTGAAGTGAGCTGGAACTTCCAGCTCTTTTCTCTTTTGTGTCTGAAAATTATTATTGCAAGAATGTCTTTCATTTTTCTTAAAACCCATAGATGAGTGAGACCATTTTGCGTTTTTTTTCCCCCTCTCTCTCTGACTTATTTCACTCAACATAATAGATTCCGTGTACATCCATGTATAGAAAAATTTCATGACTTCATCTCTCCTGACAGCTGCATAATATTCCATTGTGTATATGTACCACAGTTTCTTTAGCCATTTGTCTGTTGAAGGGCATCTTGGTTGTTTCCAGAGTCTTGCTATGGTAAATAGTGCTGAAATGAATATAGGTGTAAGGAAGGGGTTTTTGTATTGTATTTTTGTGTTCCTAGGGTATATTCCTAGGAGTGGTATAGCTGGATCGTATGGGAGCTTGATTTCCAGTTTTTGGAGGAATCTCCATATCGCTTTCCATAAAGGTTGAACTAGACGGCATTCCCACCAGCACTGGATAAGAGTTCCTTTCTCTCCACATCCCCGCCAACACTGTTTATTTTCATTATTTGTGATGTGTGCCATTCTCTGTTGTGTGAGTTGGTATCTCATCGTTGTACAAAACCATTCTTAAAAGAAAAACTGAACGGCCTACTTTAAGACAAGACTGACCAACAGACACACCAAACTTCGATATAAAGATGGCACTAACTCACAGGACAATTCTTTCTCTCAACGTCAATGGACTAAGTGCACCAGGTAAAGGACACAGAGTGGTTAAATGGATCAAAAAACTCAATCCAACCTTCTGCTGCCTACAAGAAACGCACCTGAATAGTCAGAACAAACATAGACTCAAAATAAAAGGCTGGAGAAAAATTATCCAAGCAAACAACACCCATAAAAATGCTGGAGTGGCCATACTAATATCAGATAATGCAAACTTTATACTCATGAAGGTTGTAAGGGACAAAGATGGACATTTTATATTAATCAAGGGGTATGTAAAACAGGAAGAAATCACTCTCCTAAACATATATGCACCAAATGAGGGGCCAGGCAAAATATTTAATAAAATTGTTGGCAAATCTGAAAAATAATATAAATAACAACAAAATAATTGTGGTAGACCTCAACATGGTATTGTCAACACTTGACAGGTCAACCAGACTGAAACCCAACAAGAATATACTAGACCTGAAAAGAGAAATGGAAGGGGCCTAGTAGATATATACAGGACACTCCACCCCCAGAAGCCTGGATACACATTATTCTCTAATGTACATGGGACATTCTCCAGGATAGACTATATGCTACCACATAAAACATACTTCCATAATATCAAGAGGATAGAAATTTTGCAGGTTACCTTTACTGACCACAAGGCCCTGAAATTATATGTGAAATACAAAGGGACACAGAAGAAAAACTTTAACACCTGGAAGTTAAACAGCCTAATACTGAATAACCAATGGATCCAAGATGAAATCAAAAAGGAAATCAAAACCTTCCTGAAAACAAATGATATGGAGACACAAACTCTCAGAACCTATGAGACACAGCAAAAGTGGTACTGAGAGGAAAATTTATAGCTTTCCAAGCACACATCAGGAAAGAAGAAGGCGCATACCTGAATAGCTTAATGACACAGCTCATAGAATTAGAAAGTACTCAACAAAAGGACCAAAGTACCCAAAATAGGGAGACAGAAGGAATTAACTAAGCTGAGAACAGAAATTAATGAAGTGGAAACCCGAAAAACAATGCAATAGATCAGCGAAAGCAGATGTTGGTTCTTTGAAAAAATAAACCAGATTGATAGGCCACTGGCAAAACTAATAAAGAAAAAGAGAGAGAGAAAATTGATAACTCGTATTAGGAATGAAAAAGGAGAGATCACTACTGATATGGCAGAGATTCAAAGGGTAATCAGAAACTACTTTGAGAAACTCTATGCCAGTAAAAATGAAAACCTGGAAGAAATGGATAAATTTTGGGGCTCTTATAATCTTCCACAGTTGAAGGAAGAGGATGTAGCATATCTAAACACACCCATCACTATAGAGAAAATTAGGACAGTAATCAAATGCCTGCCCAAAAACGAAAGCCCAGGCCCAGATGGATTTACTAATGAATTCTTTCAAACCTTTCAAGAGGAATTGCTACCAATCCTGGCAAGACTCCTTCATGAAATCGAAAAAACAGGAACACTTCCAAATAGCTTTTATGAAGCCAACATCACCTTGATACCTAAACCAGACAGAGATGCTACCAATAAAGAAAATTACAGACCAATATCGCTGATGAATGCAGATGCAAAGATCCTCAACAAAATCCTGGCAAATAGGATTCAATGCCTCATTAAGAAGACCATCCACAACGATCAAGTAGGTTTCATCCCAGGAATGCAAGACTGGTTTAACATCAGTTAATCTACCAACATAGTACACAACATAAACAACAAGAAAAATAAAAATCACATGATCATATCAATAGATGCAGAGAAAGCATTTGATAAGGTCCAACACCCATTCTTAATCAAAACTGTCAGCAAGATGAGAATGGAAGGAACCTTTCTCAATATAGTTAAGGCCATCTACCACAAGCCAGAGGCAAATATTGTCCTCAATGCAGAACAACTAAAAGCCTTTCCTCTGAATTCTGGCACAAGACAAGGCTGTTCTTTCTCACCACTCCTATTCAACATAGCACTGGAAGTACTTGCTATAGCGATTAGGCAAGAAAAACATATCAATGGAAACCAGATAGGAAAGGAAGAAGTCAAGCTCTTTTTGTTTGCAGATGACATGATACTCTACTTAGAAAACCCTAAAGTCTCTACAAAAAAGCTTCTAGAAACAATAGACTCATATAGCAAGGTGGCAGGCTACAAAATTAACACACAAAATCAATGGTCTTTCTATACACCAATAGTAATAAGGAAGAAATGGACATTAAGAAAACAACCCCATTCACAATAGTGCCACACAAACTCAAATATCTTGGAATCAACTTGACTAAAAATGTGAAGGACATATACAAAGAAAACTATAAAATTCTGCTTCAAGAAATGAGAGGTCATGCAGAAATGGAAGCACATACCCTGCTCATGGATTGGCAGGATTAACATAATCAAAATGGCAATACTCTCCAAAGTATTGTACAGATTTAATGTGATCCCTCTAAAAATAGCCATGACATTCTTCAAAGAAGTGGATCAGGCACTTTTGAAATTCATTTGGAACAATAAACACCCTAGAATACCTAAAGCAATCATTGGGAAAAATATTATGGGAGGAAATACTTTCCCCAACTTTAAACTGTACTACAAAGCAATAGTTATCAAAACAGCATGGTATTGGAATAAAGACAGGCCCTCAATCAGTGGAATAAGCTTGAATATTCAGAGAATGTTCCCCAGACATACAGTCACCTAATTTTTGATAAAAGAGCAAGAAATCCTAAATGGAGCAAAGAAAGCCTTTTCAACAAGTGGTGTTGGAACAACTGGATAGCTACTTGCAAAAACTTGAACTTAGACCCCCAGCTAACATCATGTATGAAGGTTAAATCCAAATGGATTAAAGACCTCGATATCAGACCTGAAACCATAAGATATATAGAACAACACGTAGGTAAAACACACCATGACATTGAGACTAAAGTCATCTTTAAGGAGGAAACTGCACTCTTCAAGCAAGTGAAAGCAGAGATTAACAGATGGGAATATATTAAACTGAGAAGCTTCTGCACCTCAAAAGAAATAGCGCCCAGGATATAAACCCCCCTCCCCCACTGAGTGGGAGAAACTATTCATCCAATACCCATCAGATAAGGGGCTAATCTTCAAAATATACAAGGCACTGACAGAAATTTACAAGAAAAAAACATCTAATCCCATCAAAATATGGGGAGAAGAAATGGACAGACACTTTGATAAAGAAGAAATACATATGGCCAAAAGACACATGAAAAAATGCTCCACATCACTAATCACCAGGGAGATGCAAATCAAAACAACTATGAGGTACCACCTCACACCCCAGAATTGGTACAAATCACAAAGAATGAGAACAAGCAGTGTTGGCGGGGATGTGGAGAGAAAGGAACTCTTATCCACTGCTGGTGGGAATGCTGTCTAGTTCAACCTTTATGGAAAGTGATATGGAGATTCCTCCAAACACTGGAAATCGAGTTCCCATACGACCCATCTATACCACTTTTAGGAATATACCCTAAAACACAAAAATACAATACAAAAATTCCTTACACCTATTTTCATTGCAGCACTATTTACCATAGCAAGACTGTGGTAACAGCCAAGATACCCTTCAACAGATGAATGGCTAAAGAAACAGTGGTACATATACACAATAAAATATTATGCAGCTGTCAGGAGAGATGAAGTCATAAAATTATCCTATATATGGATGTACATGGAATCTATTATGCTGAGTGAAATAAGTCAGAGAGAGAGAGAGAATGGTTTCATAATCTATGGGTTTTAAGAAAAATGAAAGACATTCTTGCAATAATAATTTTCAGACACAAAAGAGAAAAGAGCTTGAAGTTCCAGCTCACCTCATGAAGCTCACCACAAACAGGGATGAGTTTAGTTAGAGAAATAACTACATTTTGAACTATCCTAATAATGAGAATGTATGAGGGAAATAGAAAGCCTGTCTAGAGTACAGGCGGGGGTCGGGTGGGGAGGAGGGAGATTTGGGACATTGGTGATTGGAATGTTGCACTGGTGATGGGTGGTGTTCTTTACATGACTGAAACCCAAACACAATCATGTATGTAATAAAGTTGATTACAAAATTATTTAGCTTAGCAAACAATACAGTGCCTACATAAAAGCATCTAAATTTTGTTGTATTAATAATAGTATAAAATAATATATGAGAAGATAGTAGTTTAGGTACTCTCTGATTTCTATGGGAAGTTCTTTATTATGTAATGGGAATTTAATATTTAATTATTAATTAGGTGGCTTTTTTTTTTGCCCCATCTGATAGTGCTCCAGTGTTATTCCCAATGCAGTGTTTGGGAGGCAATCAAGTCTGCTCAAGGGACCAATCAGATTCATCTATGCAAAGCTTGTGCTCCAACCCTTTCTCATTGAGTCTTCTCATTGCTTTGAGGAGGTTTTTTTTTTTTTATGGTGATATTCATTACTTTAACTTAAAGTTAAATACTCAGATTATTTTAGAATTATTATCTTTACAGGTTTTTTTAGGTGTGTTTTTTTTCAGGTGTGTTTAAATTTCTGTATAGATCATACAGGGAAATATAGCTCCCTTTTGAAGGAAAGATATCTGAAGGATATTTGAGGATATCTGATGATATTTGAAGAGGATACCTGTTAATTTTTTTATTGCAATAACTTTTACCTAAGCATATATATTAAGTAACCATGTTAATATCTTAATATATATTTTTTATTTTTAAAATAGAATTTTAATTAAAGGTATAGTAAACTGAGTTAAATGTCAATGATATCACTTAAGAATTAGTTAATGAAATGCTTGTAATACAGGAGGTAGAAGATTCTTACCTGTGGCCAACTCTGTTCTGTATCCCTAGCACCACATATGGTCTCCTGTACACAGCCCGGGATCATTCCTGAGCACAGAGTCAGGATATGGCCCCAGAACCCAAAGGAAAAATGAAGAAAAGAAACTAGCACATAATTCTTGATGTTGATAGCAAGCAGAATATAGAGAATTTCAACCATAATTTGAAGCTTAAGATAGACTAAGAAAATATTTTAAATTCTAGAAAGTCACCAGTGGATTTAAAACATTATAGAAATGTAGAATCACATAGGGTTGGGCCAATCATTTTATAAAAAGCCCAGTTTTACAATCTCCAAGACACAATTACTAAATGTAGAGTGCAATAGAAGAGCAATTGAGAGTATAATGAAATTGTTAATGAATTATGCTCTCACTTTGAAGAGAATGAAAATAAAGTTATCTTTCATGTCATGTATTTTCATTTACCTTTATTACTTTATATTAGTACAGCACAAAAATCTTGAATTTCAAGTTAATTTTACTCTAATCATTAGTAGTATGATTTAATATATATGATTTGACTAAAATATAATCTCCAAATTTTCTGATTATCATAGTAATAGAAGACATTATCTTTCTCAATTTCCAATTCATTCATTCATGTATTCAATTACATATTCCTTTATTCAAGGCATATATAATCTATAATATATAAGTATATATGTTAAAATTATGTTATTAGTATATGTTTATGTTTTATATATTACTTATATATATTGAATGTTAGATAAACAATCGCAAATAATGTATCTATAGATCTAATCTCAAGTAATTATTAATTATTCAAGAGAGGTGGGTAAACAAATCTGGTAAGTGAAAATATACTATGAAAAAATGTAGCTTAATAGAATGTAAGTGCTACCAGAATAGATACCAGAGAAAACCTAAACTACTTTTAAGACAAAAGTTTATGTAATGAATTCTATTCATGTAACATTTGCATTAATAATGAGATGAGTATAATTTAGAGGAAAATATAAATATGCATGTTTTGGAAGAGGTAGCTGAAATATTATTTAAATAAATAATATGTTTATTAAATAAATAAACAAAATCTTTATTCAGCTTTAGAGACTCTTTGTGCCAAAAAAAAAGTGTTGAAGGTGCAGAAGAAAAGGAAACATAATGAAGAGTTAAAATATGTTAAATTTTCCTTGATCTCTATATTGGAAGAGAAATTTATGGCAGACATGTCTCATACATGTATTTTTTTTTTGGCAATTGAAGATTTAGAATGGCTTGTTAAGGGATTTGTATTTTAATGTGTGCACAGTGGGCAGTTACTAAAGAGTCCAATGTGTGATGAAAGTACTTATGTGTGCCCAGAATGGATTTATGGATAGTAAGTTTGGATGCAGAGATCAATTTGATGACTGGGACAGAAGTCAAAGTGAGAAGCAATGAGTGGAAAGAATAAACAAATGAAACAACTCTGGACATGTGGAAGTAATGGACTTGGTTAGTAACATGTAGAAATCAGTAAGAGGGAGCTATGAAAGATAAATATTGTGCCCCCAGTAGCTAAATGAATTGCTTACCTCTTTTGAAATAACTAATTTGGCAGCAAAATGGATTTGACAGAAGGCCTATTTATTTTTTAAAATGTTGACCAAAAAATGAAAGTTGTTTTGTAGGGAAGAAAGATAGTAACTACAAGTAGGGGTATCAGAGAGGCTTCTTTTTTAAGGTAGGAGAGAATTGGATTCATTTTGAGCACTGATGAGAAATATGAAACAGGGCATGAGCAAAGCAGAAGGAATATAATTCAGATGAGAAGTAGAAAGGTGTGGGAGATCATCACTATTGAAGATTTTATTTTCTTTTTAAAGTAGATGCAAGAGTATCTTGTGATAACAGATACCAAAATAAGACGAAAGCTTTAAGGAAGGAGAAATTGCAAAATATTAGTTACTGGAGATATTGGATTTCTAATCAAATGAGAAATATAGTACAGTAGGGATGTATAATAGAACTATAAGGCCATAGTATAATCACAGCTGATCATGATATTATAGTGACACTAACTTTATCTGTAATATTCGATGTATTCAAGTAAAGAGGATAGATTAGCTCATTCTAGTGTGAAGATTTTTAGATAAATTTAGCAAAAATGTGGGGTTAGGGGGATTTCAACTATTTGTTAAAATATTTGAAGTTCATGAGTATTAATTCTTACTTGAAAGAAAGGTGTTGACTGGGAGTAAATACAGGGAACAATTAACTGAAGTTGTGAAATGCTTTACAAAAGACATAGTAAGTGATATTTAAAGGTGACATTCTAATCAGATAATAGGAATTTCAAAATTGTATTTCTCAGGTAGTAGCTTCCCAAATGATATGATATCCTAGAATATATCTTTTAAGGCAGTATCTGGAATGGGTTATGCTCACAAAATCCACAAGTATCAAAGCAAGCAAGCATGCTGTTGACTGAGTAGCCTTCTGGCTTTTGATGGGAATTAGATTTTTTTAAATTATGGAACTATGCCTTACCAAGCTGTTTATTATGCAGTGCTTTAGTCATTTGGTGTGCTAATACCAGTCCTATCACCAGTCCCTCCACCAATGATCCTAGTTATCTACCCACCACCCAAGCCTACCCTCATAACAGGCACAACATTACTTTATATAAAGGCAAATAGAATTATCAAACAATAAATCACTAAAAATAAATTTATGGGAGCCGGAGAGATAGCATGGAGGTAAGGCATTTTGCCTTTCATGCAGGAGGTCATCGGTTCGAATCCCGGCGCCCCATATGGTCCCCCGTGTCTGCCAGTAGCAATTTCTGAGCCTGGAGCCAGGAATAACCCCTGAGCACTGCCGGGTGTGACCCAAAACCAATAAATAAATAAATAAATTTATGATCATTGTTATATTTTACAATGGTGTTATGGTGTTATTAAGGTTATTGCTTGATGGTTTACTTCTGGGCTGGTTGTTGCTAGTTGAACCATCTGTGTTACTATTTTGAGTAATCTATCTTGCTGGATTACAACTTTTCCATCACATTTGTTATGGTCCTACTAGGCTGATGACACCATAAAATTTGGAGGTATCACACAGTCATCTGCTCTGGGGACTAAGGACTAGGGGTGGTTTTATGGCTTAGCAGCTAGATAAGGTTTCATTGTGGACCTCTGCCATTTATATGCTGGTAGAGTATGCTAGATGTAGTTGAGGGCTTCTGGAAGGCACCAGAGGTTTCAGCCTGGGCCAGTCTAGCTGGGTAGTTTAAGCAGCATCATGTTTTTTTAGAGATTAGTTGTGGAGCTGGGCCATCTCTAAGATGCTAGTTGTCTTGGGGGTTAGGTTTAGAATGGAACTTCAGTTTCAGAATTCCATTTTACTTCAGTTCCAGAGAGATTCTGAAAATATCAGCATTTTGTATACACTAAATATTAGCAAGTAGACACAATTGGAATGATAAATAATATAGCCTTCAACCAAAACTTCAAGTAAATAGTGGTTTTCTTGACAAGCAGAAATTGGTTTTCTAATGTTTGTTTAAGGGACAGAAAATGCAAGAGAGAGAGAAGATAAGACATTCTTTCTGGTGCAGTAGAAACAAAAGGCAACTTCAAGGAGAATTTTTTGTTTTAATTAACTTCAAAAGGTATTAGTACTGTTTACAGAAAAGACTCCTTTCTTCATTTTGGACAGTAGTAAGAGTTGGCAGAGAAAAATAGAAAGAAGTAAAAATTTGGGTCAGAAAAAAAGTGCTGCATTTTTGCAGTGTAAAAACATTAGTTCTAACTTTGTAATCTGAAGGGAGATTTTGGATTCTTAAATTTAACCCATCGACTCAATCCAAAACAAGTGTATGCTTTGAATATATCTGGTAAAATGATTTCTTTTTTTCTAAATTTTAAGGTATTTTTACATTTGAGCACATGAAACAAATGTGAATAAATATGTTTTTATAGCCTCACAATTGTAGGGTATACAAATTATCAAATCAGAATCATGTGGGAAAACAATATGCAAAATTATTGTTTTTAACTTCCAAGTTCTATTAATATTGTTCTTAAATACACACTTTACCCCTGCCCCATAACAGTCTACTTTGTACTTTCACTGAATTGCTAGTAAAATAGCAATAAAATATTTTTATTTATATAATTTACACAGTTACATGATTGTACATGAATGATGAGTTTTACAATAAAAAATAAATATCTTTATCTCCATTAGAACAAAAATTTCCGAGTCTCTTTCTGGGTTCCAGTGCCTTCACTGTTCATCTACTCTTTGGGACCAGCCAGTTTGGTGCCGGGGAGGGAATAGGGAACCTCATTCCTTAATCCTTTCCACCAAACGCAAACGGGGCTATCTTTTTGGGTCTTTCCCAAGCATCCTTCCAGGTCCCAGCATCATTGCTGAATTTTTGTTCCCTGGGGACAGTGAGGCCTGTGTCTGGGTGGGAACAGGAGGTTCCAGTCCTAATCCCCTCTACCAAACTCAAACTAACGTGGCCTACTCTTCTCTACAACCTTCTCTCAGTCTCCTTCTGGGTTCCAGTAGCTTCACTCTTCAACTGCCCTTTAGGGAGAGCCAGATAGGTGCTGGAGAGGGAATAGGAATCTCATTCCTTAATACCTTCAATCAAACGCAACGTCTTTTCGGGTCTTTCCCAGAACCCTTCCTTCCTTCCCATCAGTCCTCATCTTCCCAAACTGCACAAAATCATTTCAACTTATATCATAGACTTTCTGGCAGAATGGATCTAGCACTTCTTTTAACAGCCTGAAAAATCCAGCACTCTAAACCACTAATTGCAAAGTTCAATGAGAAAGCTAAAGAAGACATCTACTTTGGGGGATATGGAGAGAAATACTGGCAAATCTCCAAATGCCTGAACCTTATAGAAGAGGACCTAAAATCTACACTTAATGGCTTAGCAATGGAAATCAAGGAGTCACTAGCCTGTGAAATTAAGAAATCTATAGATGAACAATTCAACCAAGTCCAAGAAAAACTCTTTCAGAAGATGAGAGAATCCATACAAATGGAACTGAAGGAACTATAAAAACATGTTAGAAAGTCATAATAGTAGAATTACACAGTGGAGAATCGCATAAATTAACTTGAAGACAAATTACAAGCCAGCTGGGATAAAGAAGTCAAAAAAAAAAAAAAAGGAGAGAGAAAACCCTGGAAGAACATGTAAGTTATTTAATGAACAAAGACCAGAGAAATAAGCTTCGAATTATAGGAATTCCAGAAGGAGAAGAAAAGGGGAAAGGGGAAGAACAAGTGGTGAGGAAGATAATATCAGAGAACTTCCCCACCCTTGGGAAAGAGGTTTCTCTACAAATCCAAGAGACAAACAAAATAGAATATAACAGAACAACATCAAGACATTTAATAATAAAATATGGCCCAAAACAAGAGAGATCAAATCTTTAAAGCAATGAGGGAGATAAATCCTCAAGTATAAAGGAAACAATATAAGAAGCAAACAGATCTTCCATTTGAAACAATCCAGGCAAGAGTGTAATAATATATTCAAACTATTGAATGAAAGAAACTTTCAACCTAGAGTCCACTACCCAGCAAAACATTCATTTTCATGAGAGGGAAGATTAAAACCTTCTAGATGAAAAAGAACTTGCAATTATTGTACTAACCAAACCAACCCTAAATGAGCTACACAAAGAGCAATTACACAAACCAAATTCCAATTGTAACAATAACAACCCTACATAATATCACAATGTCTCAGAAGACAGGGTTTATTATAATAATGTCATGATAAAAAGTCTAATCTATTGGTTTCCTACTTGATTGTGCTTGATAATATAATCTAATATTATGTTTACAGATAGCAATGGAGTATGCAGTGCGTGCCATGAACTCCTGTTACAGAACTCATTCATTGAATATGTTATTGTAATCTGTTTTCAATGGTAGGTAGTTTACCATTATACCATATCTATAGTAGATAAAATTTATAATTTTAAGTTGCTTTTAGGAGAGGAAACTGGATGCTCAAGATCCACTAGACAATGTTTAATGGTATAGACTCCTCTCACAGTGCTCATTACCATTTCACTTAGTTTTCTAGACTTGAAATTTATGATTATTTTCAAGAATACTCTATATATAATCTAACCCATGAAGCCTATGTGTACACATGAGTGTATGTGTTGGCCATCTCAATGTCTGTTTAATGTCTGTCTGTATTATACATAATGTCAAGATTGTATACCACCTTACAAATTCTTTTCTAGTCCTTCCCTCACTCATCTCCTCTTTTGTTATTTTCCCCCATTTAACCCTTTTACCCTCAGTTCTTAACTCTTCATGAAACAGAACATTCCCCACCACCACAGCTAGCTGCCAATAGCTCCCAAAGTGAAAAGATAGATTCTCAGCCTGAGAAAAAGCTGATACTCCACTGCTACTGATTTGCTCTCAGTGGCCCCGTTTTTCCCTATTTCCCTTTACTGTGGACTTTTGTTGCTCCCAGAGTCAGTTTCTGAGAAGCTTCTGTCTCAAGAACATTTCTTGATATGTGACTGCTGGGGGCCATTTTTTAGACTCCACAAGACCAAATCACAGGCTGAAACTGTGTTCTGGATTTTACCCCCCCACCCCCGCAAAAGACTATTTCAAAAGATTTAAAGGGTACATGTGTATCTCCTTTAAATATTTCTTTAGATGTATTTCCTTAATAGATATAACCCATATTAAATATCTTTTATGTAGCAGAAATTTCCTACATTTTGTGGGATCTGTTTAGTAGTGAATTCTATAGTAGATAAGTTTCTCAGTGTTTAGAGTTCATGTTAGAAAAGGTTATGGGAATTGTTAGAAATGTTACCTCTGCCCCCATACACACAAGAAATATCTTGTGGCATTGTTCCTTTTTGCATAAGCACATTAAAATGGGAAAATCTTACTTGTGCAAAACAATTCTTATCTAATAGAGATAAGAACACATAAATTTTATACTCCAATGGGCCTTACACCCTGAACACTTGTCATAGTGACTTGGCTTAGACTTCGGAAGATCAGACATTGACCATTAACCCCTGAACCTTGTATACATTTTATGGAAACAACCACAGTTTTCTGCACCATCACCAAGAATCGAACTTCTACCAGGGAAGGCTTTACTGCTGCCCAGGCATCGACTTACTCCAGAGAGGATTCATATGACAAACACCCTGAAGACTTAGCAACAACAATTTGCTTTCAGGGCAGGGTTCTCTGCATTGCCGCATAATGATGAGATGAAACTAGAAGACACTCGATGTCACCTTGACTCCAATATACCTGTAGGTTGCTGTGTATAGAAACCAGGATCTCTAACTACAGAAACCTGACAGCAACAACTGTGATTGTGAGGAACTTTGTCTGGGACCACAGAGAAAGATTTTAGGTTTAGGCAACTTAGTATACCTGGACCCTGGAGTTGGTCTTATGCCATAATACTTCATGGGTAAGGTTTCCTTGTTTTTAGGCAAAAGGGTAAGGTTTCCTTGTTTTTAGGCAAAAGGTTTTTCATTTCTATTTCTCCCATATTGTGTTGTGTCTATGCAAATAACAACTGACATACACACACATTTTTTGTTGTAAATTTTATCTCTTAACTTAAAAAAAGAGCTTACTAAATCTTCTGCTATTGTTATTAATGACTTCATGAAGATACAATAATTTTTACAAATATACTTGCTACTGAACTTTTTCTTTTTTCTTCTCTTCCATTTTATTTTTTTAGTTTTTCTTTCTATTGTCCTTCTGTATATATATATATATATATATATATATATATATATATATATATATATATATATATATATATATATATATATATATATATATATATAGTGTTTGTTTTTGGGTCACACCCGGCAGCACTCAGGGTTTAATCCTGGCTGTAGGCTTAGAAATCACCCCTGGCAGGCTCAGGGGACCAAAAGGAATGCCAGGATTTGAACCACCGTTCTTCTGCATGCAAGGCAAAACACCTACCTCCATGCTATCTTTCCAGCCCCAGTCTTTCTATTTTTAATAACTTTGTTTTCTGTCATCTTGAAACAAATGCATTATTATCAATATGTGAACTATATGATGCATTTTCTTTAAATAAAATAATAATTAAAAAAGAGGACGTTTTCCAAGTTACTTTTTTATTCATTTCTTAATTCAAGAACAAAGATTATGTGTTAAGATGAACTGTGTTTGTGATCTGTATTTTGCTTTATACATTTGATGATAGGTTTAACTTTATTCTTTCTATTTTGCTCACTTCTATTTAACTATCTTATTTTCTGTTTATCTGTGAGCCATAATTATTATTTCTTTTTATTTATCTAGGTTATTTTAAATGTCAATATATTTCTATTATTTGAACAACTGTTTTTTTTTTTTTTGGTTTTTGGGCCACACCCTGTGACGCTCAGGGGTTACTCCTGGCTATGTGCTCAGAAGTCGCTCCTGGCTTGGGGGACCATATGGGATGCCGGGGGATCGAACCGCGGTCCTGTCCAAGGCTAGCGCAGGTAAGGCAGGCACCTTACCTCTTGCGCCACCGCCCGGCCCCGAACAACTGTTTTTTTAAAAAGTCATTTAATTAATTTTTTGGTTTGCATTCAGGCCACAATTACTGTACTTGTGACTTATTCCTGGAACTGTGCTCAGAGAGCTCCTGGCAATGCTTGGAGAAACATGACCCTGGTACCAAGGGTTGGACTAGATTACCTGCATACTAGGTAAAGCACATTATCTGTTATACTATCTCTCCAGCCCCTATTGTATGTATTTAATTTACATTTTCTATCACTGAAATAAATTTATAGAATATATTCAAACTCTTTCCTACAAATAATAAAAATAGCATGATTGGTATGCTCTTCTCAAGGTTTTCTGCACTACTGTTATATATATTTTCCAGATTCATAAATCCAAGAGTCTTTTAATGATCCCTACAGTTTTATTTTATCTGATATCTATTGGTCTTAAAATTACATAATATATTAATAGATGCATGCTTTTCGTTAGTTCAATGTAAGTTTTAGGAGGCTGGAGCAATAACACAGCTATTGCTGTAGGGCATTTGCCTTGCATTCAGCTGGCTAGAGTCCAGCCAGGGTTTGATCCCTGACAACCCATATGGTCCCCTGAGCCTGCTAGAATCAATTTTTGAGTTAAGAGCCAGGAGTAACCCCTGAGTGCCCTCACAAGTAACCTTTCAAAAATATATCACTCAGAGCAAAATATAGGTAACTGGTGCCAGAGCAGTAAGTAATACAAATAGCAGAGCATTTGACTAGATTAGATCCCCAGCATCACATATGGTCCACTGAACATTGATAGAACTAATTCCTAAGTATAGAGCAGAAGTTGACCCTGAACATCACCAGATGTGGCCCCCAAACCAAACAAATATATAGGTAACTTGTTGTAAATTAGAATATATAGGTAATCTTTTGTAGAAACAGATGTTTCTTTTATATCTGTATTAAACATTTTTCTATCTCACACCCAAAATATAAGTGTTACCATTCCAAATCCCAAATTCTATTTAATTTAATTTAATGTTAATTTAATTTAAAAAGTACTGCTTTATATGAATTTTTTTGCCTTTCTATGTTTTTGTTTTGTTTTGTTTTGTTTTATTTTTTTGGTTTTTGGGTCACACCCGGCAGCGCTCAGGGGCTACTCCTGGCTCTATGCTCAGAAATCGCTCCAGGCAGGCTCAGGGGACCATATGGGATGCCGGAATTTGAACCACCTTCGTTCTGCATATAAGGCAAACGCCTTACCGCTATGCTATCTCTCCAGCCCCTGCCTTCCTATTCTTTATAAATCTACCACTGTGCTATTGCTCTGGCCTTTGTAAATGTAATTGAAATAAATATGCACTGACAAGTTAATTCTTTTACATTTGTACTATATGAATGCATATACATTTTGCAAAAATTCCACCATTGCATTTAACTATGCATCTTAAATATTCACTAATGTAAATATTATATAATATGTGAAAATGAATTCACATGTCTACTATATAAGTTCTGGTTTGAGACAGTTATGAATTTTTTAATGTATTTTTGATCTCCTGGTTTTAGTGTTTGTATGTAAACATATACACAAATATTCTTATTTTAAGTCTTGACATGATATTCTCATTTTTAAATTATATAAGAAAATGCTATCATTTTTTCAGTAAATTTGTATAATTTTCTCTTTGCTAGGTGTCACTTAAAATTGCTTTCATGCTACATCTATAGAATTCTACACCTTCCTACTATTTTCTCAAACTAGTGACTGTAAAATAGTATAACATTTTGCAATTCTTACCCCACATGTAACTTATGAATTATAAAAAATTCTCTCCAAATGTTTATTGGAAATACATTATATATTGTGCACAATTGTGTTTTCTTTTCATTTTTAATCATTTAATAAAAATTATTTAATAAACAGAAATTATTATGTTTACTCTATCTTCTGGAAAATACCTTCATTTATATCTAAAGAAATCATTATGCAATTACTTGTAAGATTACAGAAGAAATCTCTTTTAAAAATGATTTGTTGTCTTGCCTTTTACAATTTTAGGCCTTTAATCTACTTAAAGTTAAATTTGCCAATTTAATTTATTTTTTCAGTGTTACTCAAATGCCTTGGCAAATGTTGACCTGACCAGTGCCTGTCATAAATGCTTGATCATAACTCAAATCTATACATGGATACATGAATATATTTTTGAAATTTTTCTCTTATCCAATTAAAATTTTATCAAAATTTTCACATTTAATTCTCTTTGTAAGGATTTGTAATAAATATTTATGCCATTTCAAATATCCTAATCTACTGTTTAAAACATTGATCTTCAATAGTATTACTTTTTTGGATTTGATAACTACATCTGAAGAATAAGTGTATTAAGCATTTCAATTGCAATTTTATTACAATTTTTTTTGGGGGGGCCACACCCGGCGGCACTCAGGGGTTAATCCTGGCTGTCTGCTCAAAAATAGCTCCTGGCAGGCACGGGGGACCATATGGGACACCGGGATTCGAACCAACCACCTTTGGTCCTGGATCGGCTGCTTGCAAGGCAAATGCCACTGTGCTATCTCTCCGGGCCCTTATTACAATTTTTATTGATTTTATTTGTATCTTAAATTCAATTTGAAGAGAAATGAAATCTTTATATTACTATCAGTTCAATTTATTGATGACTATTGGCCTACATGCTATAATATTTCAAGATTAAAGCTTTGTACCTGTCAATATATAGACTTACCCCTTCTGCCACCGTCTATTGTCATTACATTAAAAAAAAAAACTCATTCTGGAAATGTCCATACTTTACTTGTAAATATTTAGAAAATTTAGAAAAAATGTATAGCTTGTTAATGCCATAAACCTGGAAGCATTTTTTATTTCTTGGGATGAAATGTTCTTAAATTAAATCACTTCAGATGACCTATAGAAACAGAATCTTATTTTGCAATATAATTGATGTCTGTCCTTTAACTCTACTAGTACTATCTTGATATTTGGTTTTGCTTTGATTATAACAACCTCACACACAACAGCTTTCTGTGTGTATAAGAGTCAAATCATGTTTTAGTTTTTATTTTCTCATAGATCCAAAATGAGAAAACTTTGGCCTCTATCCATGCATTCACAAGTCATGTTGCAGAATTAAGTAAGGGAAGCATATAAATGATACCAGGAGAAATATTTTGTGTCACTTTATGTACTTCAGATCTGAATTGTGTCGGGACTAGGAAGTAGTAAAGAAGTAGAGTAACACAAATACATATAGCAATACCAAATCATGGAATTAAAGTCTAAACTATAAAACATCAGCTATACTTTATACCACCATGAAGAATTTTATCCTTCATAAAATGAAAACACATGAGTCATTCTGTAGATAAGGAAGAAATGAATTTGCTGGATTTGAGGAGTTTTAAGTAGAAAACTAATACTGTGTGCAGTTAGGAGCTAACTTCCTGAGTTTTCCGTGGGTCATCAGTTGACAAATTACAGATATAATTTTTTTTCATACTCTTACTAAGAATACTGGCATAATTCAGATGAGAGGGAGGTGCAGAGTGTCAGCCTGACAGAGAAATATATGTGCTAGTGCTAGTCCTCTTTGAACAATGAAAAGCAGGCTGAGAATCTGCATTCTCTAAAATGTCATGTCAGTAAATATACTTTTAAAAACAAGAAGAAATTCCCCTTGCATTATTAAACTGTTTATGAAATAGGTTTGGCTAGGCTGTCTCATAAACAGCAATTTCACATCTGGATGGGAAGCTGGAGATCCAGCGAGACACATATTTTTCCCAGTTGGCAGAATTTTCTTTAGAAGCCCCAAGAAAGGGGAATAATCAAAGTACTTAGAAGTTGTGATTTTTCAGCTGAGATTAATTGAAACTCTTTATTACCTTGTTTCTGATAATGTGCAAAGAGAAAATATTAGTGATCATTTATTTGTAGCAGAACATATTGCTGCTGTTGTTGTTTTACCTTTGTATAGAAGTACTTAATAGAACATAAAGGATTCCAACCACAGCATCCCATCCCCACTCTTCCTTGTTCCCTTAAATTTAGAGAAGGGTGTGTATGCGTGTGTATAGACATTTGGCTGTGATCTAGGATTAGTCCTGGCTCTGCTCCAGGGCTACTCCTGGTAGTACTTGGGAGAACATATGTGTTGTCAGCTATAAGGCTAGGAGTGAATAAGAAATTATCTTTAGTGAATAACACGTATTTTATTATATATCCTAATATCCTCTGATTTTTCTATCAATATGCTATAATAGTGGGCAACAGACTATCCACTAACTAGTGTTCGTATTATTCTGAATATTTTAAATAAAAAATATATCTTATGTCATTTTAGCATTTAGTGAAAGATAGTTTACATTTCAGTGGAAGCAAAGTTTATTTACTTCTTGATTCAGTAGCTCAGTATTGATTCTTCATTGCATTCCATAAGAAAGAGAGTCCTTGATGTTGAACAAGTTCCTATACCTGAGATTATTGAAGCAAAACAAGCAATTTTATTCATTTAATTGACTTGCAGTTGTTGGAACTTGCATTGAAGAGGTTGTGAGTGACCAGGCTGATTTATGCTGAAACTGAACTCATCCCACTCATTTACAAAATTCTTGATCTTGAGGTTAACCTATCTTGGGCAAATTAAACAATCTTTTTAAGGATGGTATTCTTTATTTCCTTGAGGGAAAAACTTAAAGCATTCCAAAGATTTTAAGCAGGCATCTAAAAAAACAATGCCAGTTTTCATGGCCATAAATTTATTCCTGCTACACAATTTTGGTGGGCTTTGGGGCCACACTGGCAAGTGGTCAGGGTTTACTCCTGTTTCTGCTTAGTAATTACTCCTGCAGGCTCCAAGGTATGTATGAGATGCTGGGGATTAAACCCAGGTCTTCCATGTGCAAGACAAATGCTCTCTCCACTGAGGTCACTCCCTCTACCTATTTTAAGAAAATATTTTTCTCTTTCTATTGTCATGGACTTTACCCATCTTTAAAAATGTGTTTGTTGATTTAAATCTAATCCAGAGAAAGAAAATTTAGATTAAAAAGTGTTTATTGTTCACAATAAATTATATAACTGTTTCCCTAAGCATTTGAGAAGGTACTTATTTTTAAGAATTATGCACTCATTATGGAAGAAAAAAATACAGTGGTTGGTGTCAGAGATTTAAAGCTGATTTATTTAGTTTTATGTACCAAATTGTGAAGATTTAGTTCTCTAAGTGCTAAATGTTGAAAGAAAATAATTCATTCAGCGGTGATCTGGGCACAGTTATACAGAAATTCATATAGTCAGAACAGAATGAAAAGAATTCAGACAAAATGAATGAAGGGACAGTAATTCAAGAGAAGAGTGATGATTAGATTCTCTAGGTAGAAAGACTTTATTTGATGAGTCTGAACAAAAGAGTTTTGTTTAGTAACACTTGAAAAGTTCATTACGTCTAGTGTGGCAGCATAAGACCATTCATGGAGTCCGATTGAGAATTCAAGTGATAAAACATTTGGCACATTTGAGGCTCTGAATCCAATCAGCCCTGTGTGAGCCCTGAGTACTCCAGTGCATAATCCTGTTAATCTCTGAGTTCCATAGAGTATGAAAAATAAAACCACATTTAAAACTGATTGATAAGACTTTGAGAATGCAATAGGAGGCATGAAATTATTTTAAGGCAAAACAGAAGTCTAACATTATAATGCAAAATGATGGTTTACATTGCATACCAAAACATGACCCTGATATGAGAATGTTTTGAGTACTTTCTATTTCACATAGAATCAAGATTGATCTCTTTATGGTGACCAAAAGGGCCTTTCTGGTCACTGCTCCTTAATTTCAGCTCATGGTTTGCTCTGGCCCTTCCCCATCATGGGCCTGGTCTTCATCACTGCTAAATTCATTTTTCCCTCTTCTCCTTAATTCTTATTGTCTCAAACCTAAAAATAACTTTGCTATATCAACTCGGTTAATGTTTCTTATTTTTCAGAATTGCTCTAGCATTTTCTAATTGTTCATTCAATACCAATCACACCAGTTGTGCCATAAGAAGCAGTGATCTTTGATGACCTAAGACCCTAAGGTAACCTAAGACTGTATTTTTCTTTGCTTTTAGTACTTCTCTTCTGAATTGATTTATGGATTGTAAATTCCATACGGATGGAATCTGTGGCCTGGCTCATTATCTCAACTTAGACCTTGTGTTGGAATATGTATTCCAAATATTGATGAAATTAATGAACTAATTGAAATAAGATCAATTTGTATTTAAAGTCTGAAAATTTGTGCTCATTTCAGCAGCAAAAGAAACATTATCCAAAGAGTGACATTTCCTAAATATATAGCCACAGTAAGGGAAGTTCACAGAGTCCTCACTGATAATACTATATATAAATTATTTTGATGATCTATGTTTCAGCTTCATATAAAGGATAACATGAAAGTAATTATTTTAAATGTATACTTTGCAGAGAGAAATTGGAATAGATTAGGAAGGCAGTATTTTTTGTCATTATAGTAATCATCACGTAACACATTTATATAAATAATTATATTTGGTTGCAGTTATAAAATTAATATTCTATTTATGATTTATGATGGGCAAGTTGGCACAATATGATAGTTGATTTTGTAATTTAGTTATAATCTTTGGTTATAGAATAACATAACTCCATTTTTGTGTTTTAAATATTAATGATACTTAATTGATCATGCTATTTAATTTGGACTACTCTAGTAAACATTTTAAAAAGTATTTGAAATGGCACTTGCAATTTCCCAAACCACAAACATTCCTGCATAATATAAACCAGAAAATAAAACCCAAATAAAATTGCTTATGCTGACCGAAATAGCAAAAACTCAAAACCCACACACTCTCTGAAAATCATTTTCGCTTAAACTACATTGAACCATTAAAATTAATGAAAGCCAATATAAACTCATGAAGCCTTAGTTTGTCTAATTAGTAATGAAATTAGCCATAAACTTAAAAATATTTGAGGTTCGTTAATTGACTTAACCGTTGCTAGCTCTTTATAATCTGGGTAATGAGTAGTTTAAAAAATCAAAGTATACTTCTAAATATAATGAAGGGAAGCACATTTTAGAAAAAATGTGTAAGATTTTATAAGAATCTCAGAAACTTGCATTTAATCAAATTCTTTTGCAACACACATTTCTGTAGATACCTAATCTATTCAACTTGCAAATAATTTTGTGGTCATGTTTCATTGCTGAGGCTCAGATAGAGCTGGATTTGCCAAACATTCCAGATCAGAATGCTAAAATGTATGTTAGTGGCTTGCTAAAGTATTTAATACAAATCCCTTACCCCCAGCCCCCAAGGATAGAATGGGAATTAAATCAAAATCTAAAGTAAGTTCATTTGACTTTCTTGCGAGATTCCCTGGTATCAAAGGAGGGGAAAAATTAAAAAGGAGAGAAAGGAAGTCATTTACTTGGAGTTACTAACCTCAGGCAAGTCACTAATAATAGCTTGTGGTCAGTAGAAAGAAGAGTGAACTGTCACTGCTGTCACAAATGCCAACTGGAATCAAATGTGACACAGTTGGACCCACTTTCAGAGCTTTCAACCACCCAGACAGGCCACCCACAAAAACAGGTCAGCCAAAAAGAGGGAAAGGGGAGAAAAATCTGACAAAGGGAAGGCCAGCTGAACAGCCTTGGGTTGGCTTGGCTATTTCAATATTTAGGAAGGAGTAAATCAACTGATGGTGTTTTTACAGATCTAAAGACCCTGACCACTTTCTGAAAGTAAGTGAGATCAGAGGATTGGGTGGGATGTGGAGGACAGAAACATGGGAAAGTGCTGCCTTGTGCTATTTGTCATTTGCATCGGTGGACATGAATTATAAAGGTCTGATCTTGGGGTGCTCTTCTCTGGGAGATACATGCAGGCTAGGCTCCACCAACATGCTGCTGGAGCAGACCTTCTGGGCTCCTCATTCAGCGGTCACTGTGGAGAGTATCGCCCCTAGAATCCTGTATGCCTTCATGGACAGTCAGGTCTTTGCTTTACTATGTTTTCTGCTTAATTGAATTCTGAAAATCCAAGTTATTTTCAAGGAGTAGGAAAATTATGGATATTTCCAATCTTGCTGATTACAAAAGCAATTATAAAAATATTTTTGTATCAGTTTTATAATCTCCAGTTTTTCCAAGAGTCAATGAGGCATTCATTATGTAGTAGGGAAAAAATCTAAAAATCATCAATAAGGTGAAAAATAAGTAAGCAAAAGTTATTATTGCATAAAAACGTCATATCATAAAATTTAACATCCAGATAAGTCCTTGGCAGGGCTGACTACAAAATGGCACTGTTGGGAAATTGAATTGACACCACAAATATGTTTGTAAGATGTTGTTTTGTTCCAGTGTTATGTAAATTTTGCAAATCTAAAACAGAAAGTTTATGTAACAGATGTCAAGTCAATCCCTGTATACGCTTCATTCCTGGTTACTTGGGAAATGATGTGTTTCTGCTTAATGATGCTGAAAATCACCCTAAGGACACCCAGCCAAAAATGCAGGAGACCCATTGCTTAAGGTAATTTGTAAACCATCAGTTATTTTCATCATCCTGCTTAAACTTAGCTTAAATGTGTAGTAGCACAGACATTAACTTGCAGAACATTCTCCCATATTTTAGCACAGGACTACAACCCTCAGTGATGAAACAGAGTGTAAACAGCTCCATATCAATCTCAAGTTGGTGTGGTTGATGAAATGGCACTGCCAAGTAAGGTCCAGAATGAGATTATGACAAAGAAATAATGAAATGTGTGGGGGCTTTAAACCCCAACAATAACATTTCCAGTCTATTTGCCAGAGTACTTGAGACCTGAGTTTTGCCTAAAGCATATGTGAAGAATTATTTGCTAATTAATAAATACTATAGCCTTGATATCATTAACATTGTTGTCAATCTTTAAAAATACAAAGTCATAATTCATTCAGGTAACCAAACTGGGGAGTTAGTTAAAGTTTTTTTTAAATGTCCCTTACTCCCCTTTTTAGCCAGAAAGAAGCAAAACTAAAGACAATATAATTTTAGAGAGCTCAACAAAGTAACTTCCCGATGATTTGGACGTCATCATATAGGACTTTTACATAAACTTTGTGTAAGTAAATATTTTGATTATGTTTTAGACTTATTTGGAGCTGAGTATTTTGTCACATCCCAGAATACAGAAATGACTTCAGAGAGAGGGTGAAATGTAAAATGTGTGACATTGGGTTGAAACTGACATTTTTACAGTAAATAAATTTTTTACAGTAAAATAAATTTTACAGTAAATAAATAAAAATTTTCAGTAAGCAAACTTACTGAATACAGTAAGTTTGGCTATTGTTGTAACTTCAATATATTAATCTTTGGGTGGATGGATAGAGGGAAGATGGACATTAACTACATAGATTAACTACACTGTCAAAATTAAAGCTGTTGAAGCAAACAAGAAAATATTGCTATAGAAGTCAGAGATTAGGTGAAAGCTTTCACATTTTAAATGTCTGTGACATTAATTATATTCTACAAGGTATTATATTTATACCTTTATGGTTTCTGTTAGTCACGTTTTTTGTGTATTATGGTTTAAGTCATTTACATATTTACTAGTTAGAATGTTGGAATAACTCCAAACTGTTTTTCTGAGTGAAATACTGACCTTGTCTGAAGATACTCACTTTGATAAATTCTGTAAGATATTAAAAAGTAATCTATATAGATACAAGTCAAATTCTCTTCTTAATTAAGCAAAACATGAGCTCATGTCTCTTTAAATCTCATTACCCTTCAGGTTCAACATCAAGAGCAAAAGATTAGTCCTTAATTAAGATCAAGAAAATTTTGTACAGCAACTTGATATGAAGCAAAATCTAAAATTTGATGCTACTTAAATCTTATTAGCATTTAAAAATAACTTTGGAATATTGCATGAAAGATATATTTTAAATACTATAAAAATTAAATTGTATCCCTGGATCAAACTGGTTCAACAGAGAATCAGTGAACCAGGGAGTCAACATTACTTTCTCTCTGTGTAATAAACATTATTATTAGGGATTTTCACATTGGCATTATAAAATATTCATCTATTGCATGTTATCACTGAGCTGTTTTCAAGGCATTTGAACATTACATAATAGCATAATTTTACTTATACCCATGGGAAAAATTTTCCTTAAATACATTATTACAACAAAGAAATGGAAGTCACAAATGTGCCAAAGTTTTGCCAGTAGGTTAAAAACTGATAATTCAGTGAATTAATATGAGTGCTATATCATGGTATTCTTTGTATTATTTGATAACTTAGAGCACTTTTTGATCTTATATCCAAGTTTTGCCTTTTGTTCTTTTTCTATTATAATTTATCTTAATTTGGGTTTGGGAGCCACATCTAATGAAGCTAAAGACTTAATCCTTGTTATACACTTGGTGATCACTCCTGATTAATTTGGGAGACTATCTGTGGTCTGAGAATCAAACTCAGGTCAACGTGTACAAGACAAGCTCTCTACCTATTATACTATCACTCTGGCTCCTGTAATTTTATTTTCGATATATTGTCTCTTTTAAATCGTTTTCCCTGGGGGCCTGAGAGATAGCATGAAGGTAAGGTGTTTGCCTTTTATGCAGGAGGTCATCAGTTCGAATCCCGGGGCCCCATTATGGTCCTCCAAGCCTGGAGCCAGGAATAACCCCTGAGCACTGCCGGGTGTGACCCAAAAACCACAAAAAAATTATTTTCCCTATAGTATTTATTTTTATAGATCATCTTAATGGGTTTCAGTTGTGTGTGTATGTGTTGTATGTGTGTGTGTGTATGAATGTGTATCTGGGACTTATTGAAGGTATAAGGTCTTGTATATCAATGGCAATATGATTAAGTTAAAAGTTAAAAAAAAATAACTATTATAATGACAAATAGTAATGGTAAATAGTGTGAGGATAAGGGTACTAGAGAGGCAAGAATTTGATAGACAAGTATAGAATAACCTAGTTCATTAAAAAAGGAGCTTGTAGAGTAGTGGTAATAAACAGATAATTGGAAAGTAGTTAGAAATATTCATGAGACAAAGTCAATTGGTTGGCCACTAACTGATTGTACATGTTTAGGGTAAATAAAATAAAGAAAATGAATCTAGTTTCTGACTTGGAAAAATGTGGTAGATGAAGGACATAGAGGAAAGAGTGGGTGTGAGAATATTTTGAGTTTAGAGTTTATTTCAAACCAACCCAAGTAATAGAACAGAAGCTTTGCTTATGCAAGTCCCTGTACTTGTTCCCTAGCACTATATGGCACCCAGGCTGTTGAGTTTCGTCTCTTGGCCCTGAGTATAACATGGTGTGTTTCCAAAAATATAAACCCAAAACAGGTAAGTGTATTTCTTCAAACACTGGATATACAGAATGAACCTTGGAGAGAGATGTCCTGGAAATATAAAGATAGGAATATAATTACAGATCTACTTATTATGGCTGACTTGGAATTGAAATTATGTTCTTGTATATGACTGTCCATAGAAAACAAATCAAATTATAATTAGTGGTAGCTATGGTTTCATAAAAAAAGATATTTAAAAGTGGCAGCTAAGTAAACTTTGCAATGCAAATAAATTTTAAAAACAATAAAAGAAAACAAAGGCTAGACAAAAATCAAGTTTCAAGAACAAATAGTTTTATAAAATGGAAACTTGCTTATCTAATAGGCATAGGAACTTGTAAATTTTATAGTGCAGAGGTGCTTTCACTCTGAACATTTGTCATAGTGATTTGACTTAGGCCTCAGTTGATTGGACATTGACCGTCCAAACTTTGTCTCCTATTCTTGAAACCTGCACTGTTTTCTACACCAGAACCAGGAATCAAACTTTCCCCATGGGGGTGCCTTAATGTTTCCCTGACACCGACCTGCTCCAGGGTGGGTTCATATGACTACCTGATGACCAGGAAACGGTAACAACTAGCTCTAAGGGCAGGTTTCCCTGCCTCACCACCTAACCACTGGTGAGATGAAATTAGAAGATGCTCCATGACACCGGGGCTTTGACATAGGATCTTTGCAAAAACCAAGATCTCTTATTAAAAAAGCCTGACTGTGACCACCACAATTGAATAGAACTTTTTCTGTGACCATAAAGAAAGACTTTGGCGTTGGACAATTAGTACGACCAAAGTCTGTAGTTGGTATAATGACACCTGTATTTTTAGGCAAAGGGTAATTCTTTCTAATTTCCCTAATGTTTGCTGTGCCTCTATAGAAAAAAAAACCTGTCACTCCCTTTTCTAAATTTTATTTGTAGGTGCTGCTGCCTTTTTAATAAAACCTTGGGACATGAATTATTTTGTTTTACCTCATGTTTCTGTGTTTTTCTACAAATTGTGGAGGAAAGGGATGGGGCCCGGAGGTCAAGTGGTCTCAGTTGCATTGGTGGAGAAAATAAAAAGGTCAGAATAAGTATCCAAGCCAAAGTCAATAACAATAAAATCAAGAGACCCAGACTATAACAATTAAAATGGGCCTGTTACACTAGTCGTCCAGGTGGCTAAGGTTGGAGGTATGAGATGCACACTGGGAACTTTGGTGGATGGAGGTCAACACTGGTGGTGGGAATGACCCTAATTCACTGTCACTATATTCCTGAAATACAACTATGAAGGATTTGTAATTCACAATGGTCGCAATTTGAAAAATCGAAACTTGTAGAAAAGTTCAAGTTGGGGAAAGGTATGAATAGGCTTTCTTTGATAATTAATAGATTGTGCATGACCTAGACTATCATGATATCATGAACTGGTGAAAAGTAAAGTCTGACTCTTAAGAATTTGAAGACAAACAAGACTCTGAGTTCACTTATTTACAAAATCACTGTAAGATGATTACAAACTGGTCAAAGATGAACACAGAGAAAACAAAACATCTGGCTAATGTGAAAATAAATACTAAATTCTCCCAACAAGAATTGTTCAGAAATTAAGCAAAAATAAACTAAAACATTTTTAAATTTTTTTTTAGAATATGGTCTTTTAGTATCTATAATTTGAATATTACATATAGTAAGTCAAAGGAAAAAGATCACAGTCACTTTAAGAAGATATTACAAAAGTAACTATTTTATCTCATAAAAATGTTTGTGTAAATATAAATAATCATGGATTTGAAGGGAAACAACACAAAGTAAAATAATCAGGAGTCCAGTGGCTTTAAAGCTTTAATCACAAATGTAAGCTTTCTGATTTTATAGGAAGAAATCAGTAAAAGTAATAGTTGTTAATGTAGTAAATGTAAATAAAAGACAATATAGCATAATATTCTGGAGATAAAAATATTTTCTCAAATAAAAAGTTTTGGTGTTTATTTTACACAAAAGTTTCATTTGGTTGCCATTGGTTTTCAGAATAAATAGTTATGTCCATACTTTCCTGGCTGGACTTTAGACACTTAAGACTTTAGTTTCTATTATCATTCCATTTCTGTGATTCGATTTTGTATTATTTTTAAGTCACACATGGCATTTCTTAGGGTCAGCTCAATTTCAGTGTGGTGCTAGAGAATCAAACCCTTGAGTGTCACTTACAAAGCATCTACTTCAGCCCTTTGAACTATTTTCAGGATCCTTCATGTTTCTTCCTCCTCTACCTCTTCCTCCTCCTCCTCCATCACCACCCGTATCCTCCTCCTTCTTCACCACCTCCTCCTCCACCTCCACCATCTTCTCCTCCTCCTCTTCCTCCACAACCACCTCCTTCTCCTCCTCCTCCTTCTTCTTTTTCATCTTTATTTTTTGATTTTTAGGTCACACCCAGTGACGCTCAGGGGTTACTTTTGGCTATGCACTCAGAAATCGCTCCTGGCTTGGGGGATCATATGGGATGCCAGTGATAGAACCAAGGTCAGTCCTGGGCAGCCGCTTGCAAGGCAAACTCCCTATCACTGTGCTATCACTCCTTCTCCTGTTTTCTTTTCTTTTTAAATAATATCTTTATTTATGCTTCATGTTTCTTTTAAAATAACAAAAACAACAACAACAAAACTTTTAGTATTAACTGCATAGGGGAACTGTAATTTAAACTTACATTAAAAATTTTAGGTCTGCTCTCAATGCTATTACGATTTTAAATTCAAGAATAAGAATGACATACTTTATAAACATTTTAGTTCAATATTAAATTATCCTTCCAATAAAAAATGCCCCTTTCCCCCTTAGCTATTCAACTGGTCTATGAAGATCTATGTAATTTTTTTATTGTTTAGTTCTGCTTCTTTAGAAAACTTTCCTTGACCTCAGTACAAATATAAGTGCATAGTACTTAATCAATCTACAGAGTCAGGGATTTAAAAAAGCTACTTTTACTAATTAATATTTTACTAATTAAGGCTAATGTGGAATGTGTAGGACAGATGGAAACAGTCAGACCTTAACTAATAGCAAAGTAATGTTTTTAAAATATGCTCACTGACTTGGAAAGCAAAACTGTATACATTGTGGTGAGGGGAAGTCAGTTGTAGAAATGCAGCATTGGACAATGGTGGGTCTTATCAATGTGAATCTGATTGGCGTGCTTATAGAATTTGGTCACAGTCAATTTCAAGACCACATAAGTGGGGCTATTTGTACATAACATGCCTTGTCTTTGCCCATTCTACATTTTTTGCTGATTTTAGTGCAACAGAATGTGAGAAAGATATAAGAAATATGTCTTTGGGGAACTGGTTACTTTAGAAAATGCATACACTTGACTTGTTTTTCTTTCATGCTCCCAGTACTTACAGTTCATTGCTTATAATTTGCCTTCAAGATTCATGACGTGAGGTTTTTGACACCAGACAGTGGAATTACTGACCTCCAATGTCAGGTTATTCTCAAAGCTAGACAAATAATTAAGCTGTAAGTCTTGTTGCTTAAGATTTTTGTGCCTCAGTTTCTCCATCCATAGAATAGGGGAACAGCATCTGCCTTTTAGATGTGTCATGAAAAATGTATGTGTATTATTTGCTTATATTATACATGTAGGATCTTAAAATCAACACCAATACATTACTATAAATATTTATTTTAATTTTTTATAGTTTCAGTAATGAAGGTTGTATTAAATAATTGGTAAATTAAAAACATTACCACTATTACCTCCCCCCCCAGAATTGCTTTTTTAATTAAAAAGAACAGTTGTTGAATCACTTTAAATTAAAGAGTAATTCATGGTTGAATTTTAGGCATACAATGTTCCAACATCAGTTGCTTCACCAGTGACCCCTTCCTTCCACCATTGTCCTGAGTTTCCTTCCCACACCTATATATTATGGCAGACACTATGTTCTTCTTTTATATCCTTCCCTGTAGGCACTGCAATTGACAATATTATATTTGATAGGATATCATGCATATCACTTTACCCCCTTCAGTACTACATACTGTGTTCTCCTCCTGAGTGACCACTTCCCTTCACCATTGTCATATTGATCCTTTCCATGACCTATTAACCACCTTCAACCCCCAAGCTTATTTCTGAACACCAGTTTTCATGCCTTGTTTTAATTGCCATTCGATATTTATTATACCCCACTATGTTTATTTATCTTCCACATATGACAGAGGTAATACTGTGTTTGTACCTCTTCTTCTGACTAATCTCACTCAAAATAATAGTCTCCAGATCCATCATCTTTTCTTACCACCAAGTAGTCTTCCATTACATACATGTACCATAGTGTCTTCATCCAGTTGGCTGTTGTTTGGCATGTAGGTCATTTCCAGAGTTTGGCTATTGTGAATAGACTGCGATCAATGTAGGCGTGTAGATGACTTTTCTGAATATTTTTGGGGTATATACCAAGGAATAAAAATGATGGGTCATGTGGTAGTTTAATTCCTAGTTGTTGTTGTTGTTGTTGTTGTTTGAGGAATATCCATATTTTCCAAAATTGTTGGGCCAATGAACATTCTTACCATCCATGAATGAGGATTCTGGCTTTTCTTTCACCATGCCAAAACTGGTTGTTGTTTTTGATGTGTGAAAATCTCTCTGGTGTGAGATGATATCTCATTTCTGTTTTCAGACATTATTTCTTTGGTAACCCTGTACCATGATAGATTCTTTATTCAAGACTCTTCTCAAGACTTAGTATTTATAACTTTTAATATATATTAACATATGCCTTTCTCTTGGGTGAGTAAAACATGTTAATACTGCATTATTCCCTAAGTTTCTGAAAATCCATGCTTTTTAGTTTTTTTCTTTTTGGATAGCACCCGACAGTGCTCAGGGGTTCCTCCTGGCTCTACGCTCAGAAATTGCTCCTGGCAGGCTCGGGGGACGATATGGGATGTCGGGATTTGAACCACCGACCTTCTGCATGCAAGGCAAATGCTTTACCTCCAAGCTATCTCTCTGGCCCTGCTTTTTATTTTCTTCTTAAGTTACTTTCAATACAGCAATGTAACTGCCCTTGCTACATGATTAGTTTTATCCTCTAATTTAATTTTATTATCTAAGCCAAAGGACATTATTTCTCTACATGTTTTAAAACCCAATAAATTTAATGCTATGTCTTGGAATTAATCACTACAGGTCAGTTTTCCTTCTTGGGTGTATAGTATGTATGCCCAGTTAGCATTTAAATTCTGGCCTTTATTTTATAAAAATTATTTTATAGTCAGGTATAACCATTTTACTTTTTTCTTGCTCTTTTTCAATCCATCCTCTCTGATTCCAGATTTAAGCAACTGTTGGGATATAATTCAAAGTGGTAGAGGATGTTCCTTGCATGGCTGAAACCCTAAGTTTGATCTCTGCTATTGCTTAATTCCCTGAATATTTTCATGTCTGATCCAATCACCTTTAAGTCCTGAGCACTGCTACACTGCATTTATATTGTACCAGGAACTGTATGAGGGCAGAGTGACTTTTGATTGGCCCTCAGTTTCAATATGACCCCTCTACATGAGACAAAATAGAGAGAAAAAAGAAAGAAATAGAAATGAAAGAGAAATAAACTATTGACACTAAAATTTTTAAGTGCCTAAATATACAGGGATAGAAATTCTAGGTTATCTAATGAATGTTTAAAATTATAAAATTGACATTCTATTTTTCTAAGTGATGATACAATTTTTCATCCTTATTGTATTTATACATTGAAAATAAATGTCCCATTAATGTGATATTATTTCTGTATTGTTTCATTGATCTCTTTATCTATCATCAAGCCAACAACACCATCTCATGATTATTTGGCTTTACTGCAAATCTTGAAAACAAATAAAATAAATCAACTTTTATTTCTTTTTAAATAAATAACTTAGGGGCTGGAGTGATAGTGCAGCAGCAGAGAATTTGCCTTGCATGCAGCTGACCCAGGATAGAGAGCAGTTCAATCCCTTGGTGTCCCATATGGTTCCCAAGCCAGGAGCGATTTCTGAGCTCATAGCCAGGAATCACCGGGTGTGGCCCAAAAACAAACAAACAAAAAATTAAAGTGTGGATCAGGAGTGGTGGTGCAAGCATCTGGGCGTTTGCCGTGCACAAGTTAACCTAAACAGACTGCGGTAATCCTCTGGCGTCCCATATATCCCCCAAGCCAGGCGCGATTTCTTAGCACATAGCCAGGAGTAATCCCTGTGCATTACTGGATGTGGCCCAAACACAAAAAAAAATAAATGAATGAATGAATGAATGAATGACTTACACTTTCTGAGAGGTATTCTATAACTTTTTTTTTTTCATACAAATAGAAGTTTTTATGAGAACCTAATGAGGGCATTTGGTAAATTAAATCTGTAATCTTTCATGGAGTATATTATCATATGTGTCTGAGGAATAAATATAATTAAAGATGGTTTCTTGAAGGCTATAACGCCTGAACAAATGAATGTTAGGACAAATTCCATATCTTTACCCCTACACCAGTAAATTGTCTATACATTGATATCTATTTTCATCTTCTAAAATTTTCCCTTTTCTATTATGGTCATTGGTGGATATATCTTTATCTACACCTACATCTATAAATATCTATATCTATATATGTATCCATGACTGGGAAATTCAGAAGAAGAAAGCCTTATTAAAAATGATGTTCTGAGATTTACAGGACATGAAACAAAATGGGAAAGAAGCCATTTTTCTATCTTATAAATATAGTACTAGTGTCTCACACATTCTGAATACAATACAGTTTGAATTAAAAGCAAGTTTGGCAAACTTCCAAAGTTTGAGGATGTCATTTTTTGGTAACTTGCCATGCATTTATTTTCTTATTCAATAAATAAAAATGTAAGATAAAATCGTCCTTTTAATTAATCAGTGACAGCATTAAAAGACAGGAATGAAAAAGTAAATATATGTTTACTAGGTTCTAATAGGAGGAACCTATTAATAATAGGAAGAATGGCTTGAAACATCTGCCATATGATTTCTTTTTAATAGATGAGAAGACAGATACAAAGAAATGCATAAGTTAAAGTAACAATGGTTGTCTAAGTATATGCAAGTTTTATTTTTTATGTCTATTGATATATGGATATGCGACAGTATACTTAGATTCCTGTTAATTATTCTGTGAAATTGCATTCATCCATTGTAGTTATCCATTGCATCCTTGACATATTCACACTTATCTCTATTTAAAGAGAAATGCACATATTAATTTGCTAATTCACTATTTGTAGATGCATTGTTATTTAGAACTAATAAAGTATTTAAATTTTTACTAACAGAATCCCACTGAATAACTTAATTCTAATAATTTATGCTATCAAATTTCACTGTGAGAGATAATGCTTCACTTTGTGTCGACAGTGCTTACCCAGTGGAAATTAAATATTTGGCAGGATCGAGAGTTGCTATAGCAGTAAAATATAATTAGGTACTACTGGCAGTTTTCATACAATTTAAGTAAGGTTTGGAGTAGCTATGATATCTTCAATAAATACTTTAAATATTCTATGATAAATTATACTACACACACATTTCTACATGGGTAATTAAAACTATTGAACTAGATAATTTAGATAATTTAGCCAAAATAGTAATCTACCCTAGAACTGGTCTACTGAATTATAGGATTTTACAACATTCGATTCATATGGTCTATGGATGTTACAACAGTCGATTTATATCTTTATCTAGATATTGTATTAATATACTTCTGTCTTTAACAAAAGCTGTAGCAAAATACAAGTAATTCCAGAAAAACAAGAATATTTCTATAGTCTTATAGAAATTTCTATATTTAGGGCTTTTATTTAGTTTTGGGTCTATAAATAATTTTGAAAATTTAATGATCATTTGTATAACTTCACTCTAGCTGTGGAGTTTTCAGAAAGAAGCTTTATCTGAAAAGTGAAATATGGGTTATATGAAAATGCACACCTGGCATTTTATTTTAATATCACTTATTTTGTTGTTCAGATATATGGTTTACTCAAGTCTTAAAAATCAAAAGGATTTTAGCACTTTTTTTTTTTTTGGGGGGGATCACACCCAGCGGTACTCAGGGGGTTACTCCTGTCTCTGCACTCAGAAATCAGTCCCAAAAGGCACAAAGGATCATATGGGATGCTGGGAATCGAACCAGATTATTATTGTTGTTGTTGCTGTTGTTATTGAGATGCTAGGACACACCTACTGGTGCTCAAAAGCTGATCATATATTCATGCTCTGCATTTGCCCTTTAGCAGAGAGGGGTCATGTGGAACCAGGGATGAGACCCACATCATCTACATGCAAAGTATCCACACTACCTCTCTGAGCTCTCTCCTCCATTTTTTTTCAATGAATAAACCATTTGTCTTTTAGGAAAAAGACAAACCTATATATTTGTTGCATATGTAAAGGGGATGTTCAAATCTAATCTAGACAATTATCTTTAAGTTACAATTGATTTTACTAAATGTGCTTGACTATTTAAATATTATCTACTGTTTAATTTGCTCATATTCAGAAACAATCATACCCAAATATATTCTCAGAAATAGTAAGTCAATGAAAGTTTAAGGGGAGAACAGTTTTTAATTACATAAGCAGGCATGCTAATATAGAATAAAGCACTTATATTTGCTTATTATTCTTATATAAATTATATATATTCATTATTCTTAGATAAATTGATGATTATGCACTATAAATGAGAGGAAGAGATGCTGTTGTGAGGAGAAAGAGTAGAAGAGAGGCCGAGGAAAGAAGGAAAATCTTCAGGGAGCAAAGGAAAAAGTAAGAGTAGGATATGGGTGTTAGCTGTAATAAAGAGACAAGTGAGGACTTAACCTATTTTATCTATAAATACATATTACTTATAGCAATGCTTATTTTTGCACTTGATCCTAGAGATTATATTTATTTTTAACTGGTGTTTATGTCTATAAAACAACAGAACACAGACCTTTCAATTGCTTTTTCCCTTATGCTTCTCCTACTTTTTTTTACTTCCTTGAAAGACTGATAACTCTACAGTTAATCTCTGTTTATAATTGAACAGGACTTTGAGATTTATACAGAATAACTCCTTGTTTTCCATTTGGTCAGCCCCCAATTCAAATTTTCATAAAAAGAAATGGAGCAAATGGAGATTTTGGTTGTCCCTAGAAATTCATTCATTCTTCCAACAAATACTGAATGACCAACATATAATATGGAGCCTTAGGCTAAGTGTCTTGCAGAGGAAATCAGCATTTGGTCCTTGACTAGCTGAGCCTTGGCTTGCTTTTATATGGACTACTAGTACTTAGTGACTTAATGAGGCAGAGTTTAAATGACTGCTTAGATATAAGGGCTCCTTCATTCACAGTTGACTGGAAAACCATTTGGAAGTCTATCTAGCTATTTTGGTTATATTAGGGAATAACTTAGGTACAATTCATCACATACAGCATAAAAAAAGAAAATAAAATTTAAAAGTCTCAAAGCATGGCTCAAAGTTATGAGCTAACTTCTCGGGAACATATTTTATTTCACATTTGTCTTGATGAATTGCTACTTACTGATGCTTTTATATAGTGCCAATTCCCCTGACTCCAAAGCTGAAATAAAATGAATTCTTAGACGGCTTACTTATTTGCTTTCTTTCAAGATACTATGCACAGTAGACACTATGATTAATCAGAAAGATTAAAATTAAAGTGGATTAAAATTAAAATCTAGGTAGCCTTTTCTAAGAATATTGAGCTATTTTAAGTTGCATATATTAATATTAATATTAACTAATATTAATATTAATTAATTAATATTGATATTTCTAGAGAAAATAGTAACATAATTATTAGTGACATAATTATTAGTGTAACATAATTATTAGTGACATGAAATTCTGACAGAAAAATAAGATAAAAAATGTACTATATATATTTCAAATACAAACCTCCCATGTATCTAATATTCAAATTAAAAATAAATTGAAAGTTATAAGCCTCACAAAAATAAAATGATTAGAATATCCTTGGAAATTTATGAGTTAGAAGCCTAACCATAAAGATATATCTATAAAGAGTAAACCTTAATCCTTAATTTGAAATGAAAGGCTCACAATTTCTGTCAAATATATCTGTAGTAATTATAACTATTATAATAATGGAATTTTAATTATTTGTACACCAGATATAAATTAGATTGTTTAAACTTTCAATCAAGTTTAGATACAATTCACCCCTGAACCAGGGAAGCTATCTACGAAACATCCAAGGTTTTTTATAACAACACCTAGACGCAATCCTCTACCAGGGAAGACCCTACCATGGCTCTGACATCGACCTGCTCAAAAGAGGCTTCCCTTAACACTAAAAAGACTTGATGACAACAACGACCTGCTTACAGGGTTCTCTGCATTGCTCTTTAATTGTGAGGTGAACCGAGAGGACGCTCTGCACCATCCTGACTGCAATATAGAATATGCAGATTCCAGGATCTTTAATACAGAAACATGGTACCAACAACAGAGACTGTGTCAAAAATAAAAGTGTATTGGCACTACAGACAATGACCTGGATTGGACAAACTAGTTTGCCTGGAGCCTAGAGTTGGTCTTATGCTAGGAAACTTCAGGGGTAGGGTTTCCTTGTATTTAGGCCAATGTTTTTCCTTTCCGTGTCCCTCATATTTTGGTGGGCTATGCAAACAATAATTGCCACTCGAACACCATTTTTACTGTGCTCCTTTGACTCTAATCCTTAAGAAAAACAACCCACTTAAACTTTTGAGGTTAACTTAAACTAATATGCATGTGCATGGAAATGTAAAAAAGTATTTGCCTTCAATGTTTAAGGAGTTATATGTTTTATGTCTTTAAATTCTTTGTGTCTGCTAAGAAATATTATGTACTACAATCTGGGGACTTGAGGGATAAAGTAATTGTACATGGGCTCTGTTTTATTTTTCTTAATGTTCTTTGGCTGAAAGTTCAAAGTTAAAATATCAGCAATGGGACTACTGAGAATTCTGATTATGGGTGATTGTCCTTCCACTGTAACTTTACCTTGTTCTCTTTCTTTGCATCTTTGTTCTCATAATTAAAAATAAAAAATTAATAAAAAAGTTTAGATACAATTATTTTAAGATTCTAGTGTCAATATTTCTAATAACCTAAAAGATGTCATAGTTCTATCTCTAATGAACATATATTTGGAAAGGAGAAAGGGAACATTTTACATTTCTCTTGAAAAATTGCTGCTTACTAATGCTTAAATATAATGACAATTTCCCTTACTCCAAAATCTTTCAAACTGAAATAAAATGTATTTTAATAAAGCTTACTTATTTGCTTATATTACCTAAAGCTCACGTATTTGTAGTAGATAGTGATTGTATAGGAAATAAAAAACTAGTGCATTACCTCAGTGAGTTTCAATGATGAAAGTGAAAATTTTCATTAAGGTTGAAATTGATGAAGATCTCAAGTAAGCTCTCCCATATAGTACCACAAAGAATATTTCTGGCATAGGAAATAGTTTGTGCAATTTTTTTCATAGCTATTCAGCAAATTAGCTTTTCCAATAGGTTTGTGTTTGAAAATAACAAGAGAGCCTTTCTATTGTATGCTGAAGAATGAGTAAAGAAAAAAGGTGAGTATTGAGGTTAGACATCAAAGACTCTAAATATTAAGGTAAAGCACAAAAGAAACTACATAAAAACATTTTTGCAAATGCTATAAAATAGAAGGAAATATTAAAATCTGTATGTTGAAACCTGTGTGGAAACTCCATGGGGACATTTTTATACTCCACTTACGTTGCAGAACAACCAAAAAAGCATTTTATTGCAGAATATAACAAATAAGTGGTTTTAAAATTTTATGAGAATTGGTATATTTTTTAAAAAAAAACTTTGAAATAAGTCTACACTAGGGTCAAATGTGGTGATTCTACAATGAAGGAGATGCTAATTACTACATACACTAGAAATTCTAATATATATACATACATATATAAAATACAGACTGACTTCAGGTTGATGTTTGGAAATGTAAAAATAAACATTTAACATTTGTTTATTCTTTCACTGCCCATTATTTTATTATCCTCTCTTTTATAATGTATCGAATAATTACTTTTCTTTGTCACCTCTCACTTTTGTTAGGTGGGGAAATGAATACAATAAAAAATTATTAATGGATTGAAGTGAAATGCAGTGCAGGAAATGTCTTCATTTTCTCTGTCCTTTCACTGGGATCAAAAAAATATTAAGTTGCCATCTAGAGCACCTTGTACTATTTAGTGTCTGTGATAAACTGAGTTCCTCTGATATCCCTATCAGAAAAATACTATGAGAAGTATCCTTTGTTCTTTTACTCTGTAAAGATTTAGTCCTCATTTATTAATGCAGCAAACCCTGTTCTAGACTAAGAGACTCAACAATCCAATTTGTGTAGTCCTATTTATTCTAACTTGTCAATATGAGAGCTTTTAAGAAAAATTAAAAAAATCTATACTTTAGGAATATTCTCTATAATTTTGACCAAAGAGAAAATTTTAATCTCTCTAAAACATTTAAAATAAAGACTCACTGAGTTATGATTAAATTAGTAATTTGTGTTGAATAGTTTACATTTACAGTCAGTAAGATATGATATTGTTTCCCTTTTGCCTGTTAATAGGACTGGCATTTGTAAAATGAAATGTCCTGTTAAAATATCGAGTCCATAGTCATTTACATGTAATGAGTGAAAGATATTCAGAATTATCTTGAAAGGAACAATTCTAGAAGAAATAAAATGTGGAAATAGTGTACATAATGAATCTATTATTACAAAATAGAAATTTCTGTAGAATTCATTATTTTAAAGTTTTTACTCAGAGATTTTACTGTTAGTTTAAGACTGTTCAGCTGATTAATTTGCATGCTTTTAAACAAAGAAGCACAAATGTCATGTGCTAACATGAAGACTATATTCCACATTTTAAAGGTAATGCTAATTGAAAAACATTCATTTAAATTTCAGTTGAAATGTGAAATAATTGGCACTTACACAATCCAAAAGCATTAACTTATCCTGAAACTTCCCTTATTTAATTCTGTCAATAGTTTATCCCTTATTGATGGTTACTTTTTGGCAGTCCATTAGTATCTTAGTGGAACATTACAAATAGATTTTATGGTTTAGACTCATGTTTCAGAAATGAGCTTTTTAATGGAAAAATGAAGTGTTTTCAATGACCCTGTGAATTATGTTTGTGCTCCAGATTATCAAATGTTAGAACTAAATTCTGCAGTGTACATACAAATACTCTTTTCTTGTTTGAGTACTAATTAAATTATAAATCTTTTGGAGATGGAGAAATAAACAGGGATAAGGCACTTTTCTTGCACACTTCCAGTACCACATATGGTATGCTGAGCACTGCCAGGAGTGGTCCCTGATCAGAGAGGCAGTAAACTCTGAGCAAAACTGGTTGTGTCTCAACACCACTCTTTCCAATTAAATAGCTTTATTCATGTTATTTATGTTATGGCAATCTTACTAAATTACATATTGTTATTTATTACGTTTCAGGAGAGAAGATGCCATCACACCTGATGATGCTTAGGATTTACTTTGTTTCTGCATTCATGGATCATACCTGATAGGACTTGGGAGCATATGGAATGCTGGGTTGAAGGGTTAAATCTGGATTAGCATTAGCAAGGTAAGAGCTTTCCCTGCTGTGCTCAGTCGGTGTTCTGATAAATTAGAATACAATTAAATAAAACTTCAGTGTTAGAAATTGGTTATATACAAGCAGAATATTTGAATGAACAATTGTGCGGTTAAAGATACAAATTTCACTCTAAGAAATGATTTTCATATTTTATATGAAATTTTATATTTTATATGAAAATTTATAAATTTTATAGTTTATAGAGTTTATAAGTAAAATATAGATTATTTCCTCACTATATATTTATTGATATTATTTATCTTCTGACAAATTTTCTGGAAGTCTTCAGTGATAACACAAACTTCCTTTTTTTTTTATTTTGGTTTTTGGGCCACACCTGTTGACACTCAGAAATGCATTCAGAAATCACTCCTGGCTTGAAGGACCATATGGGATACCAGGGATTGAACCACGCTCAGTCCTAGGCTAGAGTTGGCAAGGCAGGCACCTTACTGCTTGTACCACCGCTCCGGCTCCCAGACTTTCCTTTTTTAATGGAATTTATAGTGCAAAATATATAAGAAAATATAGTAAACATTTAATATTATGCTGCTCTGAAAGAAGTTTATTAAAGGAACAGTAGCAAAGGGAAAAGTTACAAAAATCTCTCCATATTAGGTCAGTTTTAGGAGCACTGAAGATGCCTGGTTAATTTATGATGACCTGAACATAACCAATGGCAATATTGACTGACAAGTGTAAGGGGGAAGATACAGGACAAAATTAGGAATAGAGCTGTTACTTCTTGGTGTGTGAAATCAGTGGGACAAAACTAGGATTTGTAGCAAAAGCCCCTAGCATGGACAATTGAACGTTATTTTTTTTCATAAGAAAATAAAGCAGATGAATTTTTGGATGTTTCGGTGGTCGTATCTCCATCTGTTCTTTCTACCTCACCAACTTCTCCTTTTTTCCTGATTGATTAATTAGGCTGCAGTTTAGAATGTGGTCTTCAAGTATTCAAAATGAGTTGATAGTTTGCTGCTATCTATGAAATACATTCTCACATATTTAAAGGGCATGTTTAAATAAGTGCATATTTAAATCCTGACCCAATGTCAAATTTATCTATGATAATGCTTAAAGAAAAAAAACTGTGTAGTAAACACACATTAAAGCAAAACCACTGTAAAGAAATCCAAATACTTCGAGAAGGGAAGAGTATCAATTTGGGATCCTGTTTTTCGAAAATGCGTTGAGTGCCCTTGCATGGACATTCAGCACTGGACATATCAGTGACTCTGCTGAGTGCCCTGGAATCATCTCTTGCTGCTGAACAGTCACTTTCCATGTTGATTTTGTTTGCCATGTGGCAAGTTTATACCGTTCCAAGATGAATGGGCCAACGCTATCTCTTCGCAACTGGAAGTGTAGAAGCTCAGTGTGAACAGCTGTTGGGACAATTGTGGTTGAGATTTTTCTTGATGGAAAACAACCTTGATGAACGTAGATGGTCACATTGCTTTCCAGAATAATGTCCATCTGTTTGGCTGGCTAAATGCCTGATCACTTGTTGGTCAAACTTTAGGATATATCAATCATGCCTCAGATAAAAAGTTCGAGTTCTTCTGCTACAGCACTGCCCCCTAGATGTTGAATGTTCCTTTGCCACAGATAAAAAATTCTACAACTGATTGTCGGAATTTCTATCTTCTTCTTACTAGCTCGTCCAAAAATGCAATTTTATTGATAAAAGTATAAATACATTGTATAATGGTGGATAGAAAGTCTTATCTAGTCCGCTTTTATTTTGTGTATGCTTATTTTATTCTTTCCAAAGAATAGAAAAGACTAGTAATGCATGTCAAGATCACTTCTATAAATCACTACAAGTTTATGCTTGTCTGATTTCCATCAACAATAGCCTCATCACGAGTTCCACTTTAGTACAAATAAAATCAAGTGAATTATTATAAAAATAAACATTTGTCCCACTTTAATTAGTTCGTTTTTCTGTATTGATGATGTTTAGTTAATTTTCTCTGCTCAACATTTTGGACACTATTTTATTTCATTTCTTTATATTGGGATTTCAGCTTCAGTTCTCAAGCTGGAAATCTCTTCGAACAGTGCATTCCTCTAATTATTTCCTTCTTTCCTGATGCAGCCTTCCATTTTTGCACACTGATCCTTGCTAATCTTTTACAAGTTTGAATTTTCTTCATTCTTGACCCTTGGAAGCAGTCTAGTTGTAGCTAATTGCTTTCTCCAAATTCATAAAGAAGCCTTGGTGTATTTTTTTCTTCTCTTCTGATTAACCACTCTCTCATTAACATGGAGCATAGGAGACTACACTAGGACTAAAAAATTAATAGAATCTTGAGCAAGTTGATTTCTCAGATGGAAATAGGAACACATTAATGTCCTCTTCACAAACCAGTATAACTGAGGGACCAGTGGATGTAAATCTCTATCATTTGGGGATTTGGATTGACCACAAGAACATTATTCCAGAAATATTTATTATAAGATGCAAGATAAAGTGTGCATCTCAGATGAATGTGTCTCTCTAACTATGGATTCTTTCTCTTTTAGCTTACAACCATGATGAAAAAATTAAGAGAAAAATTTCTGGAGAACAGTGAATGAAAATATGAGACAAAATCACCTCTACATGCCAAGTATTAGGTAGTTTAATCATTCTGGTTCTATAGAATTTTTTTTTTTTTGGTTTTTGGGCCACACCCTGTGACGCTCAGGGGTTACTCCTGGCTATGCGCTCAGAAGTTGCTCCTGGCTTCTTAGGGGACCATATGGGACGCCGGGGGATCAAACCGCGGTCCGTCCTAGGCTACCGTAGGCAAGGCAGGCACCTTACCTCCAGCGCCACCGCCCGGCCCTGGTTCTATAGAATTTTATGTAGACTGTGTGATTATGAGAGAATTTGAGGGCTAATTTTTAATTCAAAAGCCAGGTAGCAAATACTTTATTATATTCTATTCCTAGTTTTAATAATTCCTTATTAAGTAGATATATACATGACTAGTCTAGTCATGGGAAAGGGTAAAAAATATTTTATGTGTCAAAAATATAAGTAAAATTATATCCTTGTTAACCAGTATAATAGGCTTAATAACTCTATAGCATCATGTACTAAAAATGTTGTTATAATTAGAAATTAAGCCATATTCAAAATAAAAATATGTCATTTTAAAAGATATTGTTAAAAATTTATATAAAATATATTTAATATAATTAAAATAAGATCATTTAAATACTGGTTATAATTAATACATGATACTGTGTAAGTTTAAGAGAAACGATCTAATATATATTTCGTTTATATGTTGTCATGTTTTACCATCATACCTTTAGGAGTTATCATTTTATGTCCCATAATTATCATTTACATTTTGTGATAAAACCATTTAAAATCTAATTTATTAGAAATGTTCAAGTATGTACCACAGGATCAATGACCATGATCATTATATGCATTATACAATGCATAAGAACCCTAGAACACACATCTTGTAGTTTCAAGCATGTACAAGTTTGTGGAAGCATCATCCTATTTCTTCCATAGCTCCATCCCTTCTCACCATCTTTCTACACTTTTCTTACAACTTCAAAATCTTTTGAGATCTCACATAAGTGATATCATACAGGCTTTGTCTTTACTGTGTGGTTTTATTTCATTTTGCTTGATGTCTTCAAGTTCCATCCATGATGTCACTCATGGTAGGATTTTCTTCTTTCTCATGGGTGAATAGTAGTTTATTTAATGCATATGTGTAAGATATACATTACACATATATAGTATTTAATTCAACACATATAATATGCATATTATATAAATTTTATATCTATACACTTTAGTTCATTCAGCTGTTGGTAGAAGAATGAACATTTGACTATTTGGCTAATCATATAATCAACATATGGTGCAGATATCTCTGCAAATGTCTGCTTTCAGACTAATTATATAACCAAGAGTGATACTCCTTTGAGTATAAGGTAAGTTGTTATATGGTAATTGTACCACAATACTAAGTATCTTGGAAATGAATTAGTGATGCTAAGCTTAGGATAACACAGTGAGATTAGTTTCTCCTTGAGGTGCCATTTTAAAGGAAATTGGATAACAGTCAATTTATGTAGCTTCTCCCTAGTTAGTATGAGTCAGATCCTACAGCAATAGGGATATTACAGAAAATAAGATGCTTTGTCTTAAATGCAGCTTACCTGGGTTAGATCTCTGGCACCTCTTTTTTCCTTTTTTCTTAAAACATAATTTTATTTTAATTATAGTGGCTTACATATCGTTCACAGTAATATTCCAGGAACATATTTACATTGAATCAGGGGAATTCCCACCACCGAATTGTCCTCCCACAACCGCTCCCATCCTGCCTCCCATATCCTCTGCTCTCCCCCGCTCTCAGGGGTTGCTAGAATGCGTGGTCCCTTCTGTGTCTGGCACCTCTTTTTACCCCAGTTTATTACTTTTCTCTTCCTCAAACAAAACCATGTAACTTTATCTATCTAGTCCCGCCAGTTACAGGAGGAAATAGGGGAGCTACCAAGACCAAACAGGTGTAAGACCACTAAGTAGCAAGTTAGGCACAGAGGAGACCACGTGTTCTTGCAGCCCCGGGGGTGAGGGAGGAAGATATGGAAGGTAGGATGGGAACGGAGGTGTAGGGAGAACAGTTCAGTGATGGGAATCCCTTGATATTAAGTTAACATGTACCTAAAATATTATTGTCAACAATATGTAAGCCACTATGATCAAAATAAAAATTACATTAATAAAAAAAGAGATCTCTGGCACCTCATATAGTCGCAAAAGCAACACCAGGAATGATTCCCCAAGAACAGAATCAGGAATAGGCCTAATCAGGGATATGGCTTAAAATCAAACCAACCCAAACAAAGAAACATAAACTAAAAGCATGACAGAATAAAACAAAACAGAACAAAACAAAAACTCAAAGCTGTAAGTGATAGATCTGAGATTTAGTTACAAAGCAGTCTTGACATTTCAGTCACACAACCTCTAATTTTTTCTTTGGTATTATGATGGATATTTTAAATCTAGTTTTGGTTCTGCTGCATACAGATCAATCTAAATCTGTGAAAATGTGAATATTAAGCTTAAGTTACACTATCATTATAAGATGGAATTGACGCTTGATTTACACTCTGCAAAATAACTACTTTGGTACTGTAATTAGGAGTTGCTACAGATATCATTCTATAAAAGTGCTTTTTATTTAAAATCATGCAACATACTCTCTCCCATCAGCTGTGCTAAATCTGTCACATGCATTTATGCACTATTATAAAGTGAATTTCTTTAAACTAAAAGATAGTTCAGATATAAAGCCAAATCCTCTGATAATTCCTATAAAATTACATAAGATGTAATTCTCAAAGATATTCTCTATTCCAGAGTTTGCTGGTATGAAATACTCTCCTTTTCTACTCACAGACTCATATCTAGATTAATGAACGTAGCAGCCTCATCTTTAAGCAATGAGTAACATCAGAACAAAATCAGTTAAAAATACTCTAGATTTCTCTATTATCAAGTAGTTTAAAATACATTATACTCAAATTTGACATTCAATATTAGCATTTTGCCATTTGACATAATCTTATTTTATTGAGTATGAGCATATCAGTACATCCAAGTTAAAATAACTTGCATAGTATTATTTGGTTCGTTTATACAAAATATTCTTTGCATTAAACTTAAACTTTCAGTATTCATTCTTTTCATAAACATTAATCTATTTTCTATTTCATTTCAAAGAATCACATGTTCTTCTTAATTCTATCTTTATTTTCTGAATACTTGAAGTTAAGTCTAATTTTTATCATTATCAAAAATACTCTTGTAGAAGAAAATGTCATGAAAAATGGGCATGCATTGAGATATTGAGATATATTGGAGTTATAGAATAGCATAAGAGAATGAGGGTTGTCAGTGGTCAAATACACACATACTCTGCATAGAAGAGGCCCTATACTCAATCCTTTTCTATGTAATTGTATGGTAAGTCATTTTTTACTTGAATCATTATTGTAAAGTAATAGTTTACATCATCTTTATTACATAACAAGTACAACATAAATACAGAGTTATTAAGTTGTTTCAATTTGCATAATAGTTCACACTTCAATATTTTTTGGAGCAGAGGATATAGTCTTCTATATGTTTTTCATATTTAAACCATAAAATATCCCCTGGAATGGACAACATGCTTTCTTTATATATATTGAATTCGATTTAGGTATAAAAAAGCATCCTCTCTCTATTAGAAAGAATTCAAAAGAATTGCTTCATACAGTCAAACACTTAAAACTAATCTTTACTGGGATTATATGCATAAGCAGACTAATTCTATAAATATATGTGCAGTCTATGCATTTGTAATCTATTAGAATATATATACAAAAGATATTTAATTGTATTATTTTCATATTTGTGTTAATATTTTTATGAAGTTTTTAATTATTTAAAAGTCCAAGATGTTAATAGTTACTTTCATTAATATACTGTAGTGTAAATAATATATGTATATGGTACATATGTAACATAAAATATATACTCTACTTACAACTTTAAACTTCAATTCAGTAAATCTTGAACAGTGTTTACAATTTTTAGAATCCTCATTTCTTCAAATTTAAAATGTGTAATGTATTTTTTGTGTATTTTATTAAGCTAGAGAAAAAATGGTGTGCCTTAAAATACATCAAAAATACATATAGTTTCTCTCATATTTTAAGCTAGAAATGTTGAACAAACAGTAGCTTGAAGAGCAAAACGTGTTTGTGAGAAAGGGTCACTCAGAGAATGTGAGGGCATTTATAAGCCCATCAGAAGAGAGAGTGAGGGATGGATTATCTTGTTACTTTGGTGATATCGGTTGGAGTTGACAGTGTGAAGATGTGAAGAGAAAAGATTAAGGCAAGAGGTAAGGTTGTTTATTTAGAATGTAAACTGGAAACTCTCTAAACAACTGATAGATAAATCAACATCAAAACATTCTTCCCAAGAATATAAAAGTTAGAAAAAGAGGCTTTTATGAGAGGAAATGCCAGTGATGTTTTCAGATAATAAAACCTTCCTTTAAATTTCACTCCATTCAGTTTAGACTAATTACAGAATCTAGGAATAAAAGGTATAGTTCCAATCTGAATTTCTGCTGAAAATAAAAAGCTAGGGATGCATTTTTAAAGAGCATTACATCAATGTTCAAGGTATACACTAACAATTTGATGTCTTAGGAGGTAATTAGCAAAAACAATTTTCCTATGTCTTATATTTGTTTTGGGGTGATTAATTTAAAGTATGGCTTGAGGTAATGTGTTTATACACAGACATATATTGTGGTTTCTAAACAAAACACATTTTAAAGCATCATACAAAGTAATAATTCACTATCAAAAGAGAACAATATGTGTGTTTGTTCATTATGGACATGTATATATATATATATATTCTTATATTGAAGCTGCTTGACAAAGCACTTTTTTTGACAAAGAACATTTTTAAATATCACAGAAAATAACCGTACTTTATCAAAAAAGAAACAATATGTGTGTTTATGTTCATTACTGTAAGCAGTTTTGCAGGTGCTAAGCAATAACATTTCCAATAAAACCAAATTTCCAACTATAACAAAAATATCTCTTAACTACAAAAAAGGACACTCCACACTTCAAAAACGAAGGCATTTGACATGTAATGAATTTTACATAAAAGTTAGCATTTATAATTACATTTTCTCTCTTTAAGAAGCTTAAAGCAATATTTTGCATAAATAACCCACCCCAGAATACTCTTCCCTTATTTCCACAATTATTAAAGTATTTATATACTTATTAATAAATTTATAAACTCACACAGTTTGTTTGTAGGATGACTCAACATCTGTGATTCTTTACTCCATCATAAACAGTTGTTTCAAGTGTTTGACTTCCTTCTAGGGAGCTTCTGGATGTCCGTGGAATTCTGATAATCTTTAATTGATGATGAAAATTCCACTTGCACAACTTTATTGAACATCTCTTATAAACTCCTTAAACAATTGTAATAACAATAACATACATTTTCTAAGTCTGATCTCAAGTCTTGTTTATTAGTTTTATTGTTATAAACAAGAAAAGGTTGGTGAAGGTCATGGTCCCATATAAGCCTGGTTAATAGATGCAAATTGCTCAAGGAACATCATTTTAAGCCAAGCTTGTCTTGCTTGATCAGGTCTATAGTTAAGAACTAGTAACTAGCTGGAAACATCCTATAAATGAGGCCAATTAAAATCATTCATGTTGTCCCTGCTCTAATTATAGGAGCAGAATGGCCCTGTGAGGAATGTGTGAGGTTTTAAGTTAGAACATTTTGAACTCACAAAAGGTAAAGTTAGGAAACTCAGGATTTTAAACTGTAAGAAGAGGATGTGACTAAATTGTTTTTATGCTGTGTTTAAAATGGATTAAATAAGATAATAAATATACAAAGCTTAGGATCCTAAATGTACTTGAAAACTAGTAGTGGACATTATTAAGTTTTTATTCGGGCTGTTCAAGGTAATAGCAGGGGTTTGATTGTTGGCTGTATATATCTTCCTGTCCTTATAATCCTGGACTCAGCCTCTTAACAAAACACTATCTCTAAAACTAAGGCCATTAAGTTTGGATTTATGTCATGCAGAATACCTTATATGGTCAAGCATAAAACTGAAAAGTGCTGTGATGGCCTTTGCCCATTGAATTCTTCAAGTTCATAAAGCCAAAAAAGATTTACAACTGTGTTGTGTTCATGATCAATTATAAAATGCCCCAGACCACAATAATAATCTATGATATTCATAACTCTTTAGACCCATTATTTATAACTAAAGAACTTCCCTGACATCTATATGCTCTGTTAAACCAGCAATGTCTGTGCAAAAATAATAACAAAAATATTGTAAGTTAAGGTTTTAACTAATAAGAGCAAGAATATTCAAGCTTATGACCCAAAGCAAGTTGGAAGATGAAGTAACAGCATAGGCTGTTACTAGTTCTGGAGAAACCAGACTATAGCGAACACTAATTAAGTGAAAATTTATGAACTTCCTTTTTATAAAACTGTGCCCTGACACTGAGGGTAATATTAATTGACACGTTATTTTTATTTGTTAATTTTCTTATTTATTTATTTATTGTGGTATGGGAGCATAGTGGTGCTGAGGGCTCACTCCTGATGGTGCTGAAGGGACGATGATTGCAGGTGCCAGGGATCAAACTTAAGTGGGCCACATGCAAGGCAAGCACCTTTCCCAAAGTCTTATATAACATTTAATATAATTAAGTGTGACATGAATATCTCTTGACTATTTCTCTGCTAGTTTTCCATCATGTAGTTGTTACTTGGTCTATGATAACTATAATGACATGAGAGATCTTCATTGTAACCACCTTAAATTTTTCAGAGATATTTGGGGTCTCACTAAGGCCTTCTGTGAAGGATAAGGGTCCCCTTTCTCAAAACGGGCTGTGTATAAGAAGCACTGGATGGGATGGGCAATTAAATTCCACTGAAATAATTTTGAAGTTTTTCATTTTGGGAGTTCTCCAACCCTTCGAATTAATTGGTTTTCTCTTTCTTTCTTTCTTTCTTTCTTTCTTTCTTTCTTTCTTTCTTTCTTTCTTTCTTTCTTTCTTTCTTTCTTTCTTTCTTTCTTTCTTTCTTTCTTTCTTTCTTTCTTTCTTTCTTTCTTTCTTTCTTTCTTTCTTTCTTTCTTTCTTTCTTTCTTTCTTTCTTTCTTTCTTTCTTTCTTCTTCCTTCCTTCCTTCCTTCCTTCCTTCCTTCCTTCCTTCCTTTCTTTCTTTTTTCTTTCTTTCTTTTTTCTTTCTTTCTTTCTTTCTTTCTTTCTTTCTTTCTTTCTTTCTTTCTTTCTTTCTTTCTTTCTTTCTTCTTTCTTCTTTCTTTCTCTCTCTTTCTTTGTTCCTTCCTTCTTTCTTTCTTTCTTTCTTTCTTTCTCTTTCTTTCTTTCTCTCTCTTTCTTCCTTTCTTTTTTCTTCCTTTCTTTCTTCTTCCTTTCTTCCTTCTCTCTTCTTTCTTTTTTTTCATTATTTCTTTCTTCTTTCGTTCTTCTTTTTTCTTTCTTCCTTCCTTTCTTTCTTTTTCTTTCTTCCTTTCTTTCTCTCCTTTCTTTCTATTTCATTATTTCCTTCTTCTTTCTTCTTTTTTCTTTCTTTTTCTTCCTTTCTTTCTTCCTTCTCTCTTCTCTCTTCTTTCTTTCTTCTTTCTTCTTTCTTTTTCTTCCTTTCTTTCTTCCTTCTCTCTTCTTTCCTTCATTCTCTCTTTCTCTCTCTTTCTTTCTTCCTTCCTTCTTTCTTTCTTTCTTTCTTTCTTTCTTTCTTCATTTCTTCTTCATTTCTTCTTTCTTTCTTTCTTTTTTTCTTTCTCTCTCTCTCTTCCTTCCTTCCTTCCTTCCTTCCTTCCTTCCTTCCTTCCTTCCTTCCTTCCTTCCTTCCTTCCTTCCTTTCTTTCTTTCTTTCTTTCTTTCTTTCTTTCTTTCTTTCTTTCTTTCTTTCTTTCTTTCTTTCTTTCTTTCTTTCTTTCTTTCTTTCTTTCTTTCTTTTCTTTCTTTCTCTTTCTTCCAGAAGTTACAATGTAGTATGCTATTATATCAGAGGAGAGAGTAAGATTTCAAATAAATAAGTATTTTTTACATTTCTTGCACCACAAATTCATTATGATAATACAAATGGCTCTGGGATGGCAACACTTTAATCTATTATCAGGCCTTAAATAGATTTGCCTTAGAATTCCCGGCAGATTCATGCTATGCATAGCTAGAAAGAATGGACTCTGGAAGAGCAAAAAGAGATGAAGACAGAAATTATCCTACTGAGAGTGTCAAATTTGTTTCAGCTCTAGTTGGCTCTAATTGGTTGCAAATCTCCTGTATTATAACAGAAAAGGAGATTCTTCTAAAGCTAAAGTAAGTTCAGCCAGTAAGGCAATTATCTTGCATGCTACCAACCTAAATTTAATCCATAGTACTACCTTGAGCACTGCCAGGAATGATCTCTATGCAAAAACAGGAGTAAGACCTGAGCATATACAGTGGGAATGGAGGATAGCCCAAGTTCTCTCCCTATCCCCAAAGGAAAAACTTCAGGATATAGATGATTCTTTTTCTTTTTGCCCTAATTCTTTATGGAGGCACCATAATTTATAAAATTGTTCGTAGTTGAATTTCATGCAAACAATATCCCAACACTAATCCTGTTGCTAGTGTTAACTTTCATCCACCAATGTCCCATTTTTCCTTCTATTACAACTGTCTTCGTGACAGACCCATTTTCAATTTTGGTTGTTAAAGACTGGATCTCATGCCATCAGTTGGTAGGTACTGTGTTGGTTCTGTTGGTATTATGGTTCAGATGTATAAAAATAGCACACCTCTAAACTACCAATATTGATGATTCTTTTTGTTTGTTTGTTTGTTTTGGGGCTACAGGGACAATAATCAGGAATCACTCTTGGCTCTGTACTCAAAAGAACATTCCTGTCTGGGCTCAGAGGACCGAAAGTGATGCCAAAGATTAAACCTGGGTCCTGTAAGTCAAAGACCCTAATCACTATACTAATGATCTAGAAATAGATGATTCTTATATTACATTTTGTCCCACCAAGAAACTTAATTTAAATGAAAATATTGTTAATGTTATAGTAATTGATAACTAATATTTAATAATATTATTATAATGAATAAATATTACTAATTTAAAGTTTATTAAAATGTTGGACAATATAGTGGAACCATTATATCTCAAATTAGTCAAAATGAGTTTGCCCAGAATTATATCATGAAAGTACTGGGGAAAATTCTCAGCCGTTTTATACTAATAAATTTCTGAAGTATCTCTTTAAAACAGTGAAAACACTTTAAAAACACTAGATTACTATTCCACCCCCTGATGGTATATTAAATTAAATTAAAGATTAATGTCAGGAGCAAAATAATGAATATCCACATCACAGACACATAAGAAAACACAAGATTAAGGGAAAAATAGACTGTGACAGGACACTGCTAGTTTATACTGGTAGGAAAGTATTCAGAAAAGTTTGAGCTTGCTATTAGTCATTCAAGATTCCACCTGGCAATTATTTCCTTGTGCTTGAATAAAGAGAAAATTGCCATGGAATGGAATCAATTTCAATGACCTTTATGAAATAAAATCCAGGTCTTCAATTAGTATGATAGTTGCAGAGATGTCAATATGCTGATATAATCATCTAGAAATTTTGACTTATGTATACTTATATATGTACATTGACACCTTGCAAACTTGCTTCACTTATGCCTCTGTATGAAGAAAAAAGGAAACAAAAGTAATATTTTTATATTATTACTTTATTTAAGCTCGGTGGTTGCAATTTGTTGACGGTTTAGTGTCAGTCATAGAATGTACATAACCCTTCACCAACTCACATTTACCACCACAAATATCCCCAATTTCTCTCCCACGTACCTTCCTTACTGCCTCTAGGGCAGGCCTTTTACTTCTCTTTATCTTTTTCTGTCTCTCTTTTTTGTGACACTGTGGTCTGCACTATTGCTAATGAAGAGGTACCATACACCTCACTTTATTTTCTTTAAGCACCCAGGTCTGGTACAGAGTCATCAGTTTCACCTATTATTGTCTCATTCTCTACCCTAACTGCATTTACCACATTTTTGACAAATTTTCTACTATGGACTTGTCCTCCTGATCCTCATTTCTATTGTCTCTGGATATTATTACCATACTTTTTATTTTTCTTATATCCCACAAATGAGTGAGATTATTCTATGTCTATCCTCCCTCTAACTAATTTTACTGAGCATAATAATCTCCACATCCATCGTTGTATAAAAAAAATTCATGACTTCATTTTTTCTAATAGCTGCAGAGTATTCTATTGTGATATGTACCACAGTTTCTTTAGCCACTCATCTGTGCTATTACCAGATTCTGGCTATTGTAAAGAGTGCTGCAACAATCATAGAAATTTAGAGCTTTTCAGCATGGTACTTTTGTGTTCTGAAGTTATATCTCTACAAGTAGTATTGCTGGATCATGTGGAGTCTCAATTTCTAGGAGTTTTTATTGGGGGGAGGGGGTATACTTATTGCTTTCCCAAAAGGCTAAACCAGTCTACATTCTCACCAACAGTGAAAGCAAGTCCCTTTCTCTTCACATCCATGCCAGCACTAGTTATTCTTTTTTTTTGTGTGTGTGTATGCAAGTCTTTTTTTGTATGCCAGTCTCTGTGGGATGAGAAGGTATCCCATTGTTTTTATTTGCATATCCTTGATCATTAGTAATGAGGAGCATTTTTCCATGTGCCTTTTGGCCATCTGGATACAAGTATTTTGAATAAATAATCTATAAGAATCTACTCGAAATAAGAGTCTGTATATTTCTAATGATACCAAAACATCACTATTTGAGGAGAAATCTAAAACTGGATCATTTCCGGCAATCTAGGGTGGTGATTTTCAACCTTCCTACAGATACAGGTAAAATTAGGAGAAAGATTTTGTGAAAAGTCTTAGCAGAACTAATAGCCACTTTTTAAACTAAGACTATTTACATATCAGTATTTGTACTTTACTGTTTATAATAACACCACTATATGATCCAGGCATAGCATATGTTAAGTGAAAATAATTTTTCAAGAAATTCAGGGAATTTTTGCAGACAAAAATCAGCCTTCAGTGACCTAGAGGTTGATATCTGCTAACCAAAAGATCTTTTTTTGTAAAAAAAAAATGTCATTTATCCAGTCTAATGAGTGATCAAGAAATTTATATCTTCACAAATTTCCCAGAGGATTCTGCTAAGAACTCAGAGTCACTAAAGTGAGCTTTTTAGAAAGACTAATAGATTAGCCACATTTAGGTATCTGCAGTTTTTAATCTGGTCTTTCAGTCCTATGCAGATGCCTCTTCCTATCTATCATTTCAACCTATGGATTGAAATGCAGATGCCATCACAAAACACACACTTGAAGACCACCCAACATTTGCCCTAGCATCTCATCCATTAAAGACTTGACATAATACCTCCCATTTCCTGCTAACTAAGGATGTTAGAAAAATCAAATCTAGGTTTTGACTATATGTAAGAAGTTCATGTGGAATATTGTTTAAGGTAAATTGAGGCCCATGCCCAGGAGTCTTGTAGGTCTTAGGGCTTTTGTTTGCTGTGTACACAGTGGGCTCTGCATTTCCAGGAATCAAATCTGGGTGGATGTATATAGGATGATGGTGATGAAAAAAGAAGAGCCTGAAACTTTATTTTATAATAAAATATGATATTAAAATGATTATCATTCTATTCAATACAATAAGTGAGATGGAAGAATCTGCTCTGGAGGCATCTACTCAGCCAGTTGTCTTGATGATGCTCACTCTTAAATGCTCACTCTTAAGATGTATGCACCATAGAACTAACTAGATGTATTCATTAAATTTGTTTGTTTCAAACAGAGTCATTAGCACGTTATTTCACATCCTAATTCATTTATATTTAAGAAATGGCTTAATAATTAGGCTTTATGACCAAAATGTTTATGGCCAGGTTAAAAATTTGTTCATTATAAACTAGTACATTAATGGCCAGAGTGGCTATCACATGGATCAGACATCACATATGGTCTTCTGAGCACTGCAAGAAGAAATTCCTGATCATAGCAATGAGTCACCTCGAGCATTGCTAGTGTGGTTTAAAAATGAAAAAGAGAAACTGGTTCAGTAAGAGTAAAGAATGACAAAACTCAGAAAACACCTGATATTTGAGAGAAGAAAATATTTAGAAAGGAAAATGGGATGTGAGAATGAGTGAGAGAGGATACAGTGAACAGAAAGGGATTCTTTGAAGGTTGGTAAGGATTTCTTTGGAGTAATCAGAGACTGTTCTTGGTTGTTTTATAATAAGTGATTTTAACTTAAAGGCCTATGAAACAATACTTGGTTTCTCTTTCACACTATGACTGCAGATTTCTTCCTAGTACTGTATGAAAGTGAGTAAGTTGAGAGAGAGAGATAGCTTGAGAAGCAGCTTTTCTTGAAAGATGGCAAAGACAAATCCTCAAGTAACTGTCTTGCCTGGTTGGTCAAAAGAAGTAATTATTGGGAAATGCATTTTTAGAAAAGGGTTTTCTGAATAGTAGTGTCCAGAAGTAGCAATAAATAAATTTTGCCTTTTGGTCCCCAAAGGCACACAGCATCTTATCTGAAAAGCTGAAGAAAGGAAGAATTAGGATTGTGGAAAAATGATAAGTAGTCAATTTCTCCTTCCCATGGAAAAGTAGGTAATTTAGCTCTTGGATTTTTGGGAGGTGAGTTTCAACACTACATTCCTTGTATGGGTTGTATGAGTTGACATTTGCTCTTATACTGTACTCATTTTGGCCAGTGGAGCATTTATTCTATGAAGTATTGCAATAAATCTGGCAGAGGAAGAGATGGTTTGGCAAATTATGCATGGATATCTGTCATCCTGGTATGATAGGCAGAATTCAGCTGTTGTGTCATTGGCTAAATCAACTGGATGTTGGTCAGAAAATATCTGAGCCATGTGCCTAAAAGAAAATCATCAGAATATTTTAAACTATAAGTACTAAGGACCAAAAATGTATTTCCTTCTAGTTATTTTATATTTGAGTCTCTTTCCATCTGTGGTGTGTCTGTGTATGTCTGTGAATGTTGTGTTCTCACGCAAAGCCATTGTAAGTCAAGAAGAGAAGTCACCGGTGTGTAGAGATTCTGAAATCACACTACACAATTTTCAGAGTAGCTGTCTCATGCTGGGGCAGTAAGAAATGCTTTATTTCTTTGTTTTATTTTGTGTTTTTACCACACACAGTAGTCCTCAGGGATTCTACTCTGGTTTTGTTCTCAAGGGACAATTCTATTAGGGCAGTTGATGCACAACAGTCATGCATGCAGTGCTGGGAATTGAACCAGGGTCAGCCTTAACCTTTATATCATCTCTCTGGTCCTGGGGAATAGTTACATGTTGAAGTAATTTTAGTTTCTGGAAGACACCCTTTTATAAATCTTCTCCATGATTGTTGACCACACACTGATAGTTCATTCCTTTTTAATGTCCTCCTTGGCCATATCTGAATTGGAAATGAGATTGTGACAGTGTGTCCTCATTACAGCCTGAGTAATGAGTTCCTCAGTTGTTTTCCAGCCTCCTGGAAATTCTGCGACCCAAGATCATTTTAATTCTTCAATAAGCAATCTTGTTCCACACACATGATCTGCTCATCAGTAAACTTTTCATGTCTTGACCATTTAACATTTTCTTGACTTAGTTACATGCTGCCAATAGCTGCATCCAGAATTCTTTGTAGACATATTTCTTAGATTTACAATTTATCCTTGCTTCCTCCACCAGGCTTTCTCTTTCTCAATTTAATCACAGACCTTAGGCCAATCAGGGTGAGAAGGGAGATCCTTACCTTTCATCTCTTTTCCCTGAGCGATTTTATCCAATTGAAAGGATTTACTGTGTTTTACCTAAATCCTTTCAAAGGGTTTTAATAATGGGAATAAACAGCTTTAGTCTTGATTTGATCCTCACCTCAAGGCTAAGTTTTAATCAGCCTTTTGTGGCTCAAAAAACGTTTTCTTTCTAAGCTCACAAGTCAGCGAATGTGTGGATTTTCTCTAGTTTGGTGTTGTCACGGTTTTTCCTTGAGTATTAATAGTAATAAATAGTAAGGGGTAAAGCAAAAAGTATACTTGGGACTCCACCTATAGTAGTCCCCTCCTACATTGTAGAACATCGACAAGCTTCCCTTTTCTAGGCATCAATCACCTTTTGATCATCAATGAACTTTTGACCATGAGTCCAGTAGGAAGAGAACTGGGGTGGCTGGAAAGCAGTCTAGGCATCTATGGTAATAGAATGATGGCTTTATCTGATGAGATAGATTTTCTCCTTTGGGACAAATCTATTTTAAGCCTTCCAAAGGCAAGTTAGTGAATACAGAAAACATAAAATGACTGAAGAATCCCTTAAAGGGGTCATGATGGTTCATAATGGCATCAGGAGCTATGCAAACAAAGAAAGCCAATCTCTGTTAGAGATGAGTTTTTATTTTCCATTAGAAGAATGGCTGCTTCTGCAAACTGGATGAGAGCATGATAGTCAATTTTGTACCAAATAGCAATGTACTTGGTTCCGTGGAGATTGGTATCTTCTTTCTGGTTAAGCGAGCAAATAAGGATCCTCCTTGAATAAGAGGATTTTGTAGGCTCTGAGCAATACAGAAGTGGCTAGAGAGTGAGGTTTACCCAATAATTCAACAATGATTTTTCTCCTGTCATCTGATTAGTAAGAGTCTGACCCATCTTCCTGGGAATTCATGTAAGCACAGATAGCTATGCAATATATGCTAATTTCCAGAAAATAACACCTTCTTGAAAGGTATTATAGCCAATTTTATTATTCAGTGTTTATGTAATATACATATATATCTCAAATTATTTGTTCTACAAAACAACTTGAGCAATCAGATAAAAGGCATTCAAAATTTTCCTCCTGAGAAATTTTGAATTTATAATTATCAAGGGCTTTTTTGAATGGTCTAGCAGAGATTATATTCACTTCTGCACTTAAAATTGTGCTGCAGATACACCAAATTAAAAAAAAACTATGCCTCAATTATTTCAGATAGCTAGTCATATTGATTGTGAGGATTTTCTCACTCATTGCAGGTTTGATTTTAGAATAAAACCAGAAAACAACAATCCACCTATTAATGGACTGTTAGTGTCTGTTATAAGAATTATAAATGCATGAATGGATAATACTCCTAATAGTAGCTATTATATGATCTATGTTCCCAAATTTATTAGTCCACTGTCCCCTTTACAGGAAAGAAAACATCACTCCAAACATTTCTGGACATCTACCTTTTTTTAAATGAAGTAACAGAAACATCATTCACTCACTGCAACTAGGGAAATTACTGTCTCTTCTGTAGTGTGCCAACTTTAAATAAAGTTTCTAGCATGGTTACCAGAATTCTCCTGGGAACACCATACTAGTCACAACCTTTCCTCAGTTTCCAGAGTTGTGTTAGTCCAGAATTCTCTGCTTGGGGAAGAGTCCCATAACATAGCTCAGATGTTACCTCCCATTTAAGGAAAGCACGCACCAGATGTGATTTTTTTCCTTCCCTGGTGCAGTGCCTTCCTCCAAAAGAATTATTTGCCAAAAGGCCCGCTTAGCGAAGTCAATCATTTGACCCTTTGCGTAGATCATTGGCGGTAATTCCAACATGGCTATAACATTACATTTTTCTCTCTATTTGGCCGCTATAGAAATCCAGCCTCAGCTTTCCTACAGACAAAGAAATGTCAGTACCAAAAGCCTGCCAAAAGTTCCCTGCTGACTAGTTCGTATAACCTGGCGCAAACAGCTTGTTTTTCTGAGTCTAGCTCTATGATGTTAAACAATTATTTCCGTCCCCCCTAAAATCTATTTTTTGGCTACTACATAAACATCAAAAATATCTCTGTCTCTCTCCTCCTGGTTTCTTGAAAAACCTGCCTTTTGCTAAACCAAAAACATCTCTAAGCTCTTGTTTCACAACCTCCAGCAGAGTTCTTTCTCACCTGAAGAACAGTCTTGTAATATGTAAATTCAAGGCCTGTTTCCCCATTGTACTGCTCTCCTGCTCTTTGAGGACACCCTGCTTTCTAGAGTCTGTGCTTATAAATGTCATCAGCTGAAAAAGTAAATTTGTCTCTCGTCCCTTGGGCGAGGGTCCCCATACAATGCATTTTGTGTGGTCTCATTTATTTCATTTTCATATTTCATATTCGTCCACTCGTGCTCCCGCTTCTCTCCCTGTGAAAGGTTCCTGGACCCCAGGAAGGTTCTGCTTAGCAATGCTAACATGTCTGCAGCACTCAGATATTTGCACTAAATATTTTTCATGTCCTCACTAAAGGGACAATAGATATTTCCTAGATATTGTGTCTGAGAAATAGCAAATACCCAGATCTCCCAGGGGTTTATTTATTTGTCTTGTTTTAATACTAACTTTGAATTTGCTTCAGTTTTTTCTGGTGACTGTATGTATCATCATGGTCTAACAGTGATAAGGAATTGGGGGTCAAGGCTGGTGTCTTTAAAAGGCTAGTGCCAAGAGTATTTTGAGCTAGAACTTATCTCTCAGTGGTTCCTGTGAACCCAGGTTAACAGGCTATGTTGTTTTGCATTTCTGAATGCAGAGTTGGAATAACTGTACTCTTGCTTGGAATAAGCACCATGTTATCTCTTTGTCATGCAGAAAAAAACAAGACATAATGGAAGGTTTTTGATCAAATTACTAAGGGAAGAAGTGAAAAAGTTTGTCAGAGACCAATTAAAACTGAAACTCCATATTAAGGGTCAGAAATAGGGAGGGAAATGATCAGTTTGAAAACTGGTACATATACAACAACCAGACATCATCTCGCAATATAGAGACTGGTACAAATCAAAAAATAACAGGAACAACCAGTATTGATGCAGATATAGTGAAAAGGGACTCTCATTCACCACTGATGGGAATTATCTACTGTTTAAGTCTTTTGGGAAGACAATCTTGAGAATCTTTTGGAAGAAGTAATCTGACATTACTCAAAACAAGAGAAATTGAGCCACCTTATGACTCAGTTTTAGTGCCATTAGGAATAGACACTAAGGAACACAAAACAATGCAGAAAAGCCCTCTGCACTCCTATATTCATCACAGTAGTATTCATAATTTCCAGTATCTGAAAACAACTCAAGTGTTTCGAACAAATGAGTGGGGGAAAAAAACTATGGTACATCTACACAATTGGAATACTCCAAACTGTTAGGAAAATGGAACATGAAATTTGCTTATGCATGGATGTATATGGAGAGTTTTATGCTGAGTGAAATGAGTCAGAGGGAGAGATATAGGCATAAAATGATCACACTCATTTGTGGAATAAAACAAAGAAAATAATATGGTAAAACTATAGAGACAAAGTCTAATGAGGTCTAGCCCATGATAAGAAGCTTGACACAAATAGCAGTAAAGAGTGGTAAAGACAAAAAAAAGACCAATATGAAAATGATAGTTAGAATTGATCATGCTGAACTAAAACTGTGTGGTCAAAATTGTAATATAATATTTATGATATCCTTTCAGTAACAAAATTGCATGTTAACATCTAAAAAGGAGGAACACACAGAGACAGTGAGAGAGAAAGAGAGAGAAAATATATGTTAAAGAAGCATGCAATGAGGATAAAGGAAGAAAGGCAGGAAAGAAACTGGGGACATTGGCTGTGGGAAATGGGCTCTGATGAATGGTGCTGTATATTTTATGACTGAGGCTCAATAATGAACAATTTTGTATATCTCATTTTTTGTGTATCTCATTGTGATTTAATTAAAGAATTAATTTTTAAAAAAAAAAAAGAAACAGGGACATAGTCCTGTATTCCTCTGTTCCTGCATTTCATTCTTCTGCCATGCTACTTCTCACTGAGTGTGGAAACCACAACCAACCAATAATGAAGCTTGGTTTCCCATGGTCAATAGGATTTAGTTCCCTGAGTCCAGAAGAGGGTAGAAAGGATGAATAATGGATATGGTTAGACAAAATAAAATTAACAAACAAAACCTCCACAGATAATTAAGGCTCTAATAGCATTTTGGGGAAGCATTTTATGGAGAAAGGCACACTTAATATGGGTTGTCTTTAGTTTTAGGGTTTTTTTTTTCCTGAGTGGACACTCCAAAGCCAAACTAGAGTCCCTGGGCCACGCTCTGCAAGGCCAACTATTCATCACCAGACTTGGGTCTTAAACCAGGAATTTAGAGCTGCTTAGGCCATGATAACTGATTCTGAGGTGTCGTGGAGCTCTTTATTGACAGAAATAATCCTGGGTTGGATGCATGCAATGCCTATACCCTAATTCTGGTACATGGCCCTAAACATACATTACTAACATTGGTAGTCAACATGGAAAGAATTTCCTTTTGGAAAAGAAAAGAAAAAGTAATTTTGATTTTTAAATAATCTTAACAGTAATTTCATAGAAAAGAACTAACATAACCCAAATTTAGAGATGATGATGTGTAAGGTCAGAGTACTTTATGGCATTTTTGAATAAGACATTTAAAAATATGAAACATAGTTGAGTTCAGTGGTTTTGTTCTTTTTTTTTTTTTCACTTAGAAATTTATTAGGGGGTAGAGAGATGGGGTAATTGTTGATAGGAATGTTGCACTGGTGAAGGGAGTGTTCCTTACATGACTGAAACCCAGCTACAATCATGTCTGTCATCAAGGTGCTTAAATAAAGATATTATTTAAAAAAAGAAATTTATTGAAATAATAAAAACGGGGCTAAAATTTATACCAGATATAAAGTAGCATATCTTTTTGAGGCATAGGTATAAACTAGCAGGGATGCCAGGGATTGAACTCAGGGCCTTAATTATGCAAAACATATGCTTTACCACTGAACTACATAAATTGTTAAATTGTTTGACCTTGGGTATATGGCTGGGGTGTCTTTTGTGAGTGCTTCCCCAAGTTTGAGCACTTTCTTTATTCTCTCACGGTGGAAGAGGAGGGGTAGGAGAGGGGGAGATAATCTGGCTAAAACAGTTGTTCTTTTTAAATGTGGGAGGTGGGGCCAGATAGATAATGGAAATAACTCATAGGCAGAGATAAGAAACATGTTAAAGGGGTCACAGGCCAAGGGTCTTTCTCTTTGATCCAATATTTGTGCCCAGATGAAGGGTAGTATCTTTGACCTTTCACCTGTGCCAGGACACAAGGCAGGATTGGTGCAGTTTTTTTTACAGAGAACAAAGGAAAGAGAAGCAGTCAAAACATCATGGAAGATTCCAGGGTATTGGTCACAAATCAGCAGATCTCTGAGCACTGAATATGATGAACACCATGGGAATTGTGGGACATGCAGGTCAATATCAATGAGAAACATACCAGAATGTGGGCAACCAGACATCAGTGATCCAGAAATACCTTCTGATGGTATTATGTCTATAACAACTGAATCAAAAATATCTGGAGAATTGTGTGCTCGATTTTTTTAAAATTTTATTTTGGTTTCATTGGGGGGGGGGGGAGTACAGAACACATGGCAGTGATCAGGAGTTACTCCAGACTCTGTGCTCAGGAATCATTCCTGGTGAGCTCAGGAGACCATATAGGATGCTGGGGACTGAAATCAAGTCAGTCATGAGAAAGGCACACCCCTATTTATCACTCAAGCCCCCTTCTCTGTTAGTGTTACATGCAATTCTGAGTAACTAACAAGAACTCAATTTTCCATACCAGTTTTCAAATGAAAACAACATTTTATCTTGTATATTACACCATGATTTTTCAGTCCAGGTTTTTAGGAAATGCCCTCCCTTGCTTCAAATTTTGGATTTTTTTCCTGTGACATTTATATAGTTCTTAATATTTGCTTGCTTCCAAAAGCATGTAAAAGCCTACATTCATTTTGACCAAACTTCAATTTGAAAAAAATCTAGAAATATAAATATTTGCATGGAATAGTTTCATTATCTCCTTATTGCTTTTAGCTAGTATTTTTTTTAATTCAACTTGTCTTGGTCTCAATAAATAAAAGAGAAAAAATTTCCCAAGGAAAGATTATTCTTTTATTCTTTACTCTTTTAGAGGAAAAAATTTTAGTTTATGTTAATTTTCTTAGTTTAAAAAATTACAATAAAATAAGATTTTAATTTTAAGGTCTTTTTATTTTCTATTTTAGCTGTATAATTAACAAATTGAAAAAATAGCACTGTTAAATTATAGTCACAATTATCTCTAAAATTCTCATGCCCTACTATGCTTTCTTCTAATAGTGTTCAGTAAAAGAAAAAAGTACAGGAATGTGAAAACATGATTCCTCAACACATAAACTCTAAAGACAGAATTGTTCATAAATACTTTTCTATCTGTAACTGGGCCACAAAACTTAATTTCTTTTAGTTTAAAATCATAAAGGGATCATCCTTGCTATTTTTTTTCCACAGGACAGGGAAAATAGGATCATTGTGAAGTTTTGGTCAAATGTAATCTTTAGGATTCTATATCAAACTAAAAATAAATGTGTATCAAGCCAGGAAAACTTAAGCTTAGCCTGTCATGAAACTTAAATTAACACTATCTTGGGACAAGATTGATTGGGATTAGAGCAACAGTTATGCTTTGGTCAAAGTGTGAGTCCCCAAATGCCCAAACAATAAACCTGACAATGTCCACAAAACATTCTGTAGAAGTTAGGTAGTTTACTATGACAAATAGAGAAAACATTCCAATGTTTCCCCTTGAGTTTGACCAAAGCTTCCTGGGGCACATAAAGGTTCCAGCCAGCCTTCACTTCTTAGTTAAAAACATATGGTACAAGAATTTTGAGAAAAGCTTCTGGTGACAGCGATTGTAGCAAAGTGAGAATTGGATTTAAAGTCAGAAGATCCAGCTCTAAGTGAGGTCTTGCCCTTACCAGCTGCCACGAAGTCTCCAAGGCTTACTTTCATATCTGTGCCCTGTGGGAAAGAGGACAGGCCTGACATTTTGTTTCTTTCCTGTGATGTTTATAAAAATAATAATGCATTTCAGCAATGTGTGGTTAACTAAGTACCAATATACTAGTGTTACAAGGCTCCTACCCCAGAAATGTAAAGAAATAACAAAGGGTCAGATTTAGTGTTGGCAACACTTAGCTTTGACAGATGAAGATGAGATGAAAGAGGTTTGCTAACCTTGCTTAGGGTTACACAGAAAGAAAGAAAATTGAAAATAGAAAGTTTCCAGAAAAATCAGCTTTCTAAATACATGGCATGTATGAGAACATTATAGATTGGTTTTCTTTAAGATGTAGTCTGAAGAAGACCTGTCTAGAAGAGATGAACATGTGTTAAAATCTCTATTCAAAACAATACTTTTTCCCTCCAACAGTCATTTGGAAATGAGGCTCATTTTACACAAATTTATAATCATTTGTATTTTTAAATACTTTTTCTTTAATAAAAAATAAATATTTAATAATATTAAATAATAAATAATTTAAATAAATTTTAAATAAAAATAATAAATAATAATTAAAATAATAAATATATAATAAATAAATAAAAATAAAAATGAATATAAAAATAAAAGTTCCCTACACTCAGACTTCAGCTCCCGGTGACAGTCACTCCATAACACACACAGACATTTCCCCCATCTTTGTGTGTGTGTGTGTGGGGGGGGGGAGTACTTCTTATGATACAAAAAATACAGTACTTGACAATCGATCTTTAAGATGCACCATTAAAGTGGAGTGTAAACAGAGTGTCCTGATGGTTTGGGGTTATGTGTCTCTGGTCATTGATCCTTTGGGTTTCTATATCTTTAAAGGAAGTTTAAATAAGTGCCATTTCCCAACTTGTGCTGCCACACTGTTACAAATGTGGAAATAAAGAATTATACTCCTATATGTTTGCAGGGAATGAGAGTTCATGTTATGGTGGAAGTGGAGAGAGTGGAAGAGGTGCCATGAAATCTAGTTTATATTGTTTTCTTTTTTTTTTCCTCCATATTTCTTGCCAAAGAGGCAATGGGAATGGGAATTGCTGGGGATGGAAACTAGTATGTTATGGAAGCTGACCCCACCTCCAACTTTCTCTTTGACCATCACTGGTGTGGAGAGCAAGAAAGTGGGTCTCACTCATGTGGCCTGAGAACAAAGGGAAGCTTAGTAAACAAGAAGCCAGTGCACTCTGGGTACCTGATGAGTTGCACAACACACTACAGAGCACAGAGACTAGTTATGATATTCCAGTTGTAGAGTAAAGATTGTAATACGGTCTGCTGAACTGATGGGTCCAGAATAAGTCTGGTCTACATTCATGGGAGGAGAAAGATCAGCCAAGGGACAGGATCTGGTCATGGAATCAAAGACAATGAAGGAGCTAGACAACTGGCATGTGAATTGAGATAAAAGAGAGACTGGCAAGATGGGAATGGGGCTGGAAAGAGGACAAATTTGGTGATGAGAATTCCCCTGATTGAATGTTAAATATGTACCTAAAATATTACTGTGAACGATATGTAAGCCAATATGGTCAAAATAAAAATTATATATATTTAAAAAGAGAGAGGGAGAGAGACAGAGAGAGACTGGGGTGTCCAGGAGGGACCTGGAACCATATACTCAATCTTCGGAACCTGGAAATTTTTATATTGACCTCTTCCATGCCACTCCAGGGCTAACTCAGGAAGCAAATACTGGTGTTGCACTCAATGACACTTTGTACATGTTCTGCGTTGGAGCAGCAATCTTCAACCTATCTCTGTAGCAGGCAGCCTGGTTCCCTCCCATTGCAGCAAAAACAAGCACCAGAGTTTTTGTGATGGACTCCTCCAAGTGGAGGCACATAGTGGCTGCAGAGTGTTGGAAAAGAAACATCGCTTCAAAAAGTTTATTTGATTTGCTATGCTGCAGCAAACAAAGCTAGATCTGTTTTTCCCAAATTTTTGACCATGTTTATAGATGTAAGGAGCAGAGAAAAAGAAGGTTCTTCCTTTCTGTTCTGTTCCAGCCTGTGATGTCCCATTCCTTGAACTGGCACTTTTAGACACAACTTGATTCCCAACTTTCCCATTGAAATGTTTCCCATTGTTTCCCATTGGTTGCTTGTGAAGAAGGGAAGGAAAGACTGGAGAATGTGTAGTTTCCTATATGGTACCATCAACTCAGCTTTGTTGCTGAAGGGTTTTATTTCTAATCAGACTTTAAAAATTAAGGTGATGGAGGTATAGCAGGTAGAACACTTGGCTGGCATACAGCTGACACAGATTCAGTTTCTAAACCTTCAGTTGGCTTCTGGAGCTGTTCCAGGAGAAATCCTCAGGCACAGAGAGAGGAATAAGCCATGAATACAGCTAGGAGTGGCCCAAAACTGTAAAACAGGTGAAATGAATAGCCTTAGAAAAAGTATTGCAGACATCTGAATTTGCCTCCATATTAGTTCAATTTCAGATGAAAACTCAGATGGGTTATGTGAGAGTGGAATGCGGTTATGTGGATACATTTGCTTGCCCAAAGTCATGTCTAAATTGATCTTTCTGTTCTGCTCAACCTTGCTAAAAACATCTATCCTTTCCTACTCTTTCTTGCATCCTCTTGCTAGAGTCACTTGAATTTAACTCACATGTATTTGGTACTTACTATATTCGAACGATGAGGCACTTGGGTCTGAGAAATATCCTTGGATAGACTAAAGGTCCATGGAAGAATCACTGTACTGCCGGGTGTGGAACCAATTATATCTTTTACCTAAGTACTATTTACACTAGGCATATTGCTGTCCAGTTCTATACAAGATGTAAAATCTTTCTCTCTTAGACCTACTCCCTTATTTCTATTTCCAGTTTCAGAGAATGCAAACATAATTCCTTCAGCTACACAGGAAGAAAGTTTGAAAGTTTTCCTTGAAGTCAGCTATTTTTTTTTATCTCCCACCTCTCATCAGAAGCTCCATTTTCTTTATACTCTTAATTTTTTAAAATTTTGATTTCTCATCTTGATCCATGTAATTTATGCCCGAGGAAGTAATGGATTTTATGATTTGTAACTTGGGTGGTAAAGATATTATTTCTCTTTGTCTAGCAAAAAATCATGAGACTAAATACATCTCAAGGCTGCCAAAATTTGTTTTCTAAGTCCCAGTTTTAATTTTTATCTCATTGCTGCTTCTCAAGTGTCCAAGGTATTTTAGGCCTAGCCAAGCTGCTTCAACTCCTGTTATGTTCCTTGTATAAGATTTTGCAACCTCATGGGCCATCTGCCTTGATAACTTCAATGTTTCTGGTCATTCCATTTTCTTGTATTTAACTATTTTTGTTTGTAAGCAACACCCAGTGGTGTTCAAGTCCACGCACACTGGCTATGTGCCCAGGGATCATTCCTGGTGGTGGTAAGGACCCCGAGATAGTTCTGAGGATAGATAGAATGTGGGTCAGTCACAGACAAAGCAAACTCCTTACCCCAATACTGTCTCCCTGGCCTCTGGTCATTCTCTTTCCGCTTCCTGCTATGAACACTCTTTGCTCATTCCCTAGGCAAATTCTCTTGCTTATCAGTCTTATTTTCCATGAGCGTAGTGTTAGTCTCTTCCCTTGTGCTTGCTAAATGTCCTCCTTCCTGTCATTTCATATCTTCTTGAAGACAAGGGTAGGGATTATTTTATCTTTGATTTCAAATGGGCAGTAGAATGCTAGCAATTAGTGCAGGCACTTTCTTAGTAAGTGTTTATTGAAAAAATAAATAAGTCAGTAAGTGATTGTATACTCTTTCATCTGGGAAGTAGGTAGATGAGAGACCAGAGTCTTCATTCAGGGACAGTCATGCAACAAGATAAGACAAGATCTCTGATTGTAGGCAGTCTGCTAAGGCACTGGGACAATATGTCAAGTTTAATGGATGAGTTAAGTTTTATCTTCTTTTTTCTTCTCAATTATTCTGTGGAAATGAGAGATTTGGTTGACATTTTTTTCCTAAATAAAACAAATATGCTTTGAATCTCCTTTGGGATGCTAAATATTGTGAATGGAGAGAACTCTGAAAGGGAACCAATTATTTCTCCCAATTCCTCTGCAGATATTTTATCACTGCTTCATAGAAGACCTTGAGGATATCACCCCGAATATTTTTTCCTGCAAATCTCTGCCCTGAAAGGCCAGTTTGGCAAACTGAGAGGGGATAGTTGATTTGTTGCTTTAGAGAGCACTCGTTTTATTACTTCCATAAAACAGGAGAAAATAAAATGGAATACCAGAGGGCTTTGTCGAAGGGCCAAGAAATCTGCCGTGTTTGTTGTGACAGCTCTCAGCTGCAAACTCGAAATTTTAGAGGATTCATCAAATAAAGTTTTGTATTTTTCTCAGAAGACAGGGCTCCTGGGGGAGATGAACCAGGTCTAGTGAGATGGGTCCATCACATCTTCCATGACTTGGTTACCGTCTTTGATGAATTAATCTTCGTAATTTCCAAGATGGCTTTTGAACCTCCAGGTAGCCTACAGGTAAGAAGGCAAAGGAAGAGCAAAATATAAAACATGTGACCATGGCCAACAAATTTGAGTGGCTTTTTCTTTTTTTTTAAATTTTATTTTTGTTTATTGATATATTTTAAAGAAATTTTTCATAGAGGCACCTTAAGCTACAAAGTCATTTATGATTGACTTTTCTTTTTTACTGTCCCCAAGCCAATTTCTCTTTTCAGACTTTCTCACAGGAACATATTAACTGCAGAAAAAAAAAGCTTACAGTCTTAGAGACAATAGTTAAAACTAAACCTGTAGTCTTAGAGATTTCTTGATAGGACTTGCTGATATGTAAATGATGTCACTTCCCTCCTGATTCAAGAGGTGCTGACACAAAACTCTCCTCTCTCCTGATTTTCCTGGTTCTTTCTTTCTTGTACAGCCTCCTTTCCTGGATGATCCAACTGGGTAGTTTTCACAACCATCCATGTTCAGAACCTCCTGGATCTTTTTTGTTTGTGAGCCCTTGGTATGCATTTTCCTTTTTCGTCCCACTTTCTGATATCAATGGTCATAGGAAAGAGCAGGTCAGCAGTAACAGGAAAACAGTATCAGACACTGTTTTCTGGATGATGTGATCTCTACTTTGAACCACACTTAACTCATCTTACTTGTGTTTCTAGTTCAAACATTAAACCTTCCTCTAAAATAAAGGTTTTCCCACTTTTTTTTTTATTTTAGTCAAAGTGGATTACATATCTTTCACAGTAATACTATAGGTACATAGTGATATTGAATTAGGGGTGTTCTCACCACCAATGTTGTCCTCCCTCCACCCCTGTTCCTAGCATGCATCTCATATCCCCCTCATTTACCCCCCAGGCTACTATTTTAAGTGGTCCTCTCTGTGTCTAGTATGTTGTAAATTGGGTTTCGATTCTGTTGTCATTGGCTTTGGATTTGGTGTTTAAGTTTGATCATTTTTTAATTTCTACTTAATATTCATACGACTGTTTGGTCTTGGGACCCTCCATTATTTCCCTCCTCCATTTGTGGGGTGGAACAAGATAGTTCAAGTTGTGTGGTTCTATTTGAAGGAAAGAGAAAAATATAAAATAAAATAAAATGAAATAGGGCAAAAATCAAACAAGCAAAAAATGAGAGGAGTCCTTCTAGAGGCTATATTTAGCAATTTAAGAGAAGAAAGGGAAAAGGAAGAAAAGCATAACAACAATACAAAAATAATAAAATAAAAGATAAAAAAAAATCAAACAAAAACCTCTAAAAGCACCAGAGCAATATAGACTGCAGCCACACAATAACCATGATCCTGAAATAAAAACAAAGCAAAGCACAAAAAAAAAACCCAATAACAAACAACAACAATAACAAAACTAAAAAAATTGTCGTGCTTCTTTTTTTTTTTTTTTTTTTTTTTTTTGCATAGGCACAGTAAATATTGGGGAGATTAGAAAGGGAATTCCCTTGGTCTAAGAAATACAGGGTTTCTCTGCCCTTGAAGTATACTGTCATGGGAATAACTACAGGCTCCGTACATGTTCTTTTATTTTCTCCGAGGTCCTTCTATGGTGTTTGGAAACTTTCTTCTCTGTTGTGGATGATAAAATCATGCCTCTGTAGCTAGAGATCTTGATATTTGCACAGGTCAAAGGATGGAGCCTAGGATGAAGTCTTTCTTTATGGTTCTTGGAGTTGTGATCCATCACTGTTGTTTTAATCCATCTTCTGTAATTGGCAGTCTTGGTTTTTACCCCCATCCTAGGACAAAACTTAGGATAGAGTCATTATGTTTCCAGAAGATCTGCTCGGTTGAAGTTGTTTCAGTCAGACTTCTGGAAGTAGAGATCTTGGTTGTTGTACATATCATAGACCAAGGCCTAGAATAGGAACCTTTTTATTGGTCTCAGGATAAGTTCGGCCCAGTCATGGCTATCAGAGTAAGTCTTCTGTAGATAGAGAACTTGGCTTTTGTACAAATCAAAGGATGACATGTCTTCTGATTTCATCTTATCATTAGGAGGTGAGGTAAGACTACCTGTCTTAGACCAAGTTGCTGCCATTTCCTTGTTGTCAGGATGTCATATCAAAACTGGCATATGTTGGTGTCAGAGCAGTATTAGGAATGTCCCAGAAGAAGATTGGTTCCTGGAGCTGTGGTAGAGAGCTATGTCGGTTCTATGTCTGAGATCTCAGGTTTGGGGTTGTATGATCATTGTCTAATCACCTGGAATATAATTGGGTCCACATGACATATGTTCAAGTTGGGAGGTGTCTCTGTATTGTTAAGTGTATGAGTTCTTATCCCTAGTAGATAATAGCTTGCTTGTTTTTATACATACAATTTCCCTTTCTTTAATATGCCTTTGCAAGAAGAAATGGTGCTATATTATATTGCTGGTGCATTTGGGGGTGAGAGTGTCAGGCTCCATCACCTCTGCTCCCTGGTTTTGACCTGAGCTATTATCCCAGGCAAGGCTTTTTCTTGTAGGATTTTTTTTTTTATCAAGCAGAACCAATACAGGTAGAATTGAGGAAGAAAAGAAAACAGAAACAAGACCAAAAAATATCTCTCTCTCTCTCTCTCTCTCTATATATATATATATATATATGTCTATAGATATACTTATATATACACTTATATATCTATATATACTTATATATCATAGATATATATGTGTGTGTCTATATATATATATACATACTCACATATATAAAGGAAAAATTTAAGAAAAATAAGTTAAAAATTAAGGGAATAAAGTGATTCAGAAGACTACCTTACATTTGGGGATAAACAGATTAAGAGGTATTATATAAGTCTTTGTCTTATCAAGGAAAGATAGGCTTCCCTGTTGTCTTTTGAGATATTCTGTGGGGTGTGGAATTTAGGGCACATTTTCATCACACACCCTGGTCTTCTTGAGATTGAGAAAAGATTTGTGGCAGAAAAAGCTCAGGTAGAGTTCTTGCATGGGGGATCCTTCTGGAGCTGAGTCTAGAATCAAACAACAGTCCACATTGGGAGGGGTGAAAAGGAGGGCCATATAGCCTGAGTCAGCAGGGGTGTTGATTGTAGTTTCTTGCCAGGGACGAGGTGTGGGTCTGAGTGGGTGTCCCTTCACTTGGGTGCTGGGTGATGGTTTATTGGGGTAGGAGGTTCGTCTTGATACCTAACGGGTTAAAAACTGGGAGCCAGCTCTGAGACCAGACCGATTGCTCACTTCTAAAATAAAGGTTTTTAAGATCAGAAAACATTTTCCCATTTTTTTTTTCAAATGCCGTTCTATTTAGAATTGTGTCTGGCCTTAAGAGAAAAAACTTCATTAATAAATACTTTCTTCAAAACCAGAGAAAACATATTTTTTTCCATTCACTTTATTTTTTTCATTGGTAAAAATCAAAAAGTGATAGGCAATGGGGGAAAGAAATATTGATTTTCTACATTTGCAGCAACCCCATACATAAACCCTCTTTGTTTTCTTGGCTAAAGTAAAGAATTGTTCATTATTTAAAAATCACATATTATCATGGCTTTTTTTTATTGCAGTCATTTTTTTCCCATTAACACAATTTTTCTATTTAAATTCACTCTTAAGCAAAGTTTTGTAGGAAGTAGAAACACTGAATGTGAGGTTTTTTTTAGATTACATATACCATATATGTAGGTAATATTTCCAACTAATGACCTGCCCTAGCTGAATAATTCATTACAGCTGAAGGATTTTCCTCCAGAAGCAGTAATTTTTGTGGTTTCATTCATAAGGTGAGTACTGAACTAATCATGAAACTATGGTATCCGAAGATACACTCATGGGTATTTACCAATTTATGTAAAATATTTATGAAAAATTCCTTCAGAAATGAATTTCCCATTATTATTTATGAGCAGCATACACTATCTTCTTTGAAGAATGTAGGCAAGACTTTATAAAATCTGAAAAAGTGATTGCTTCTCTTTTGTACCTCGCTGAACCACCTGCTTTTTTTTTTTTTTAAAAAAAAGGATTACACTGCAAGAAAAATTACTTATACCATAAACTTTCTGAAACTTGTGGAAAACTGAAAGTAAACAATATCTTAGTCAATTGTAACTAAATTTGCCTTAGGATTTTGAAATAGAGGAAAAAATAAAAGAAAATTAATATGAACCAGAGAAGTTTAAAGATGAACATAAAGACCAACATAGATTCTAGTATTTTCTCATCAGAGCAGATATTAGAAACTGAGTTGAACAAATCCAGCAAAAGATGAGAAATGATGCATCGTGCAAAAGTCAGAATTGTGGGCCAGAGCTGTAGCACAGCCAATAGAGCATTTGCCTTGCATGAGTCTGACCTAAGTTCAATTCTCAGCATTCCATATGGTTCCCCATGCCTAACATGAGTGATTTCTGAGAGCAGAGCCACGAGCAACCCCTGAGCAATTCTGGGTATGGACCAAAAACAAAACAAAACAAAACACACACAGGAAAGTAAGAAAAAAAGAAAAGAAAAAGTTCAGAAATATTTTTGTATCACAGAACAATTCATAACCACAAATTGAGAAGAAAAATATATAAATCCAGGAATCTTTTTAAAGGCAAATGATCTCTTGACTCTTCCCTTTTTTCTAAACATTAAGCTGTACAGAGAACCAATGATAAAGTGAGTTTTTAATTTATTTTTTGCTTTGGTTGTTTACATGGAAGAGGATGCAATTACCTAGTTCAGATTAGGTATCTCTCCCCAACCAGATCAGATCTTCCTGCCTTGGTTTGTTCAGGCTGCTAAACCAGAAAACCATAAATATGGCATCTTACATTTCAGTCATTCATCTCTCCTGGAGATGACACTTCTAGAGGTGAGAGTTTAAACATTAGGAAGCCCACATGGGAGAAATCATGGTGAATAACTTCCTAACTTGCTGGTGCTTGTTTTCTCCCTGTTATCTTAAGGATAAAAAAGAGATTAATATGTCTCATCGATGAAAGGGATAGTCCCATTTACAATGGTATCATCTCTCCCTACTGTCACCTTCAGGAGAATGGACTCAACATAGGGATTCATTTGGAGGGGCACAAAATTCAGTCCATTGAGTTGCAAGAGTGATATGGAACAAGCATGATTTCTGCAACTAGATTTTCCTAATTGAGAAAAGAACAAGTCTCCCCCCACTAAATTTTTTGAGTCATGACAAATCTAACTATACTTTCCCCCAACTTCCAACATTCGTTCATCACAGGGAAAGCAGTGAATTTTTTTTTTTTTTGGTTTTTCGGGCCACACCCATTTGATGCTCAGGGGTTACTCCTGGCTAAGCTCTCAGAAACTGCCCCTGGATTGGGGGGACCATATGGGATGCCAGGGGATCGAATCGTGGTCCTTCCTTGGCTAGCACTTGCAAGGCAGACACCTTACCTCCAGAGCCACCTCACCTGCCCCAGCAGTGAAATTTTAATTTGTCCCTTACTTGCCACCCTAATAATCATATCTCTCTACATATCCATCTATTCATACCCATCCACCTAATTAGCTAGCTTCCTTTAATTCACATACCAAATAATCTTATCTGTCTTTTAACTGAGTATCACAATTTTGAAGAGTAAAATTCTCTATATGATACATGATCAATTATTTGTGGTAGTGAAAAGAGGAAGAATAATCCATTGAAGAGTTGTATTATGGATTTAGGCCTTATTCTTAGCTCTGTGCCTAATTAGAAAAATGACATTGAATTATTCCACCTCTTTAAGTTTAATTTTTTCATCTGCTTAACACATGAGGTTGCCAGTTTATATGGAAATCACATTTACACTCCCATTTCCCATTTCTTCTTTTGATGAAAGCAGACTTATTTCTATTACAAAGCAACATTCCCCAGCTGCATAACTATATCATATGAGTGAGGCATCATTTCCAATCCCAATCTGTCATAAGGATCTTCCAACACAGAGATTTGTTCAGAGATTAACACAACAAATCAAGCCAGTAAAAATTAATCCAGAGACATTTGCTGGAAGCATCAAAATAGAAAATGCTCTTATTGTTCATCTTGAAATCAAGATGATAAAATCCAGAATATTTTTGTGCCCAAATGGACTGAGCCTGCTTGGCTTGGTGAACTCATAAGAAAGAAAACTCAAAGTTATGATAAAGATGATATGTGCTTGTTCGTGCCACTGAATCTCTCACCGCCCACAGGTCAACATTGTGCCAATGTTGTTTTTGTTTCATCAGAAATAAAAGTTGGGGCACACATGTGCTCCCTGTGCCGCTGTGTCAGTGCTGTGAATGCGTGTATTGCTGGCCCATAAACAAGGTCACCTTCATCTTTTTTCTTGAGCTGTGACTTTCTAATTTCCCTACATTAACTCTGGGCTGTGTACCTGGGCTCTCTCAAACTTTGGAAGAGTCCATGCTCTCTCTTGAGCAAAATCCTCCCTCTTTCTGATCCTCTTCTTCCCCTTTTCAGAATTTCCAAATAAAATCTGTATTTACTTCAAAAAATCTAAAATAAAATAATAAATAAAAGTATCAAAGAGTGCCAAAATGACAACAAAAAAAATCACCGTTCTTCCATGTATTTCTGAGGCTTTTTAAATGGCAGACACTCTTTAAAACATTAGAAATGTTTTAAACACCCTGAATTAAGTTTTGTTTCTTGTTGACCATTGTCTTTTTAGCAAATAGCAAACTATTTAACATAATTACTTCTCAATCTAAAATATTAACCAAAATCATTGTATTATATCTTAAAAAGTATCAGGGGTCTCAAACTCAATTTATTTAGGGGCCGCAGGAGGCAAAGTCAAGATGATCCTTGAGTGCAAAGTCAGTAGTAAGCCTTGAACATTGGGGGGTGTGACCCAAACAACTAAAACAAAACAAAACAAAAAATGATTCCTCTAGGGCAGGGCCACAAAATGTTGTACGGAGGGCCGCAAACGGCCCGCGGGCTGCGAGTTTGAGACCCTGGTATATACATATGTAGAAAAATAGTTAACTATACATGTGTGTATATTGTATAACCATTATATCATTTTGTTATTATTATTGTTGTTGGGCCATACTCAGTGATGCTCAGGAGTTATTCTTGGCCCTGTACTCAGAAATTCCTTCTAATGGAGTTCAGGGGACCATCTGGGATGGTACACATCAAAGCCAGATGTGCCCTATGCAGGGCAAATCACTACTGCTGTGCTATCTCTCCAGCTCCAATGAATATACCAGTATTAAGACTTTCTAATTCTATGAAAAACTAGTATCCATACAATGTAGGGAAGTCAATTAAAAACGTTGGGTGTAAGCTGAAACTGTAGTGTATTAAAGATAGCCTATCATAAGAATACTATAAAGTGATAGTTATATTTTTCTTTTTCCAATTTTCAGGAATGACCAATACATATTAATAAGTCTATGGAGTATAATTATTTTCAATTTCCAGGAAAGTTCTCTTCTGTACTTCCTTAATTCTTAAGAACATTGTTTTCCTTTTTCAACTTTGCAAAATGAATGTTATGATTGTATTTGGGGGGTCACATCCGGCAGCGCTTAGGGGTTACTTCTGGCTCTGTGCTCAGAAATTGCTCTGGCAAGCTCAGGGGACCATATGGGATGCCGGTATTTGAACCAATGACCTTCTGCATGACAGGCAAACGCCTTAACTCCATGCTATCTCTCCGGCCCCATGATTGTATTTTTTCATAAATTAAAGGGAAATTCAAAATGGAGGAAATATTTTAAAAGTATAAAAATCCTGGCTTCCAGCACCATTAAGGAACTAACTTCCTCTCTGGGACTGGAAGCCTTGGCCAGCAGGAGGAATAGTATGGCTTCAGGCTGAAGGTCCTTCTGCCAAGCTTAGGGGAGACTATGGGGCTTGGCCTCCCCACCAACAGCCTTCCATCTCCTTCCTCCTAGAAATCCAGGGATATCCCTGGGCCCCTGCTCAGGGGGCCAGCAAGGTGGGTGCCGGGGAGGAGTTTAAAGGGGACCCCAGGTTTTCTTCAACCCCACCCTGCACAAATAGGGCTGTCTTGGGGAAGTCGCTAGCAACTTGCTTTCCCACCAGTGTCCATTCTCAAACTGTGCAGGGGCTAGCACCCTCACACATAAAGTATAGATAGTTTAATAGGATATATAGGGTTTCATCTATGTTTACAATATACAGAATGTTTATATTGTCTACTTTCCTTCCTCCATTGGCTCATCACCTTACAGGCTCATTTCTAGTCTTTTACTCTCAACCCCACTGCCTATTACCCCACATTTAACCATTTTTACCCTCATCTCTTTGCTCCTTATGAAGCAAATTATTATCCTCACTCAAGCCAGCTGCCAGCCAGTTCCCAAAGTGAAAAAAATAGACTCTCAACCTGAGAAGAAACCAACTCTCTGTTCCTATTAATCTACTGTCAGCGTTTTTGTTTTTTGTTTGTTTGTTGTTTCCCCTTTGGGATCTGTTCAATAAAGAATTCTGGTAGAAGAGTCTCTGTTTAGAATTCATGTTTGAACCAAGTTAAGGGGAATGTTTGATTTGTTCCCTTGGCTCCCAGATGTACCAATAATACCTTGTGGCATTGTTTCTCTTTTGCATAGACACATTAAAATGGAAAACTATTACATATGCGAAAAAGTTCTTATCTAATAGAGATGGGAACACAAATTTTGTAATGCAGTTAGGCCTTATACTCTGAAATTGGCATAATGACTTGGCTCAGGCTTCAGAAGAATGGACATTGTCCATACACCCCTGAACCATGAATACCATCTATGGAAAAAACCACAATTGTCTATAACATTACCAGGATGCAAACCTCTACCAGGGAAGACCCTATCACTGCTCTGGTATTGAATTACTCCAAAGAGTGCTCTATTAACATCCAGATGACTTAGCAATAGCAACAACCTGCTTCAGGGCAGGTTTCTCTGTATCTAATGGTGAGGTGAAACTAGAAGATGCTCCACATCAGCCTGACTTCAATGATTGAAATGCACAGAAATCAGAATCTTTAACTACAGGAACCTGACACCAACAACAGCTAATATGCAAAAAAGTTTCACCAGGACCATGGAGAATGACTCAGGGGTTGGGCAGTCTGGTATGCTTGGAGCCCAGAGTCAGTCTTATGCTAGAAAACTTCAGGGGTGAGGCCTTCTTATAATTAGGCCAATGGTTTTTTTTTCCCGTTTTCCCCATATTTTGCTGAGTCTATGCAAAGAGCGATTGCCACTCTCACACCTTTACTACTGTTTTTTTTAAATACTTATCCTTTAAGAAATAAAGAAAAAACACATCTTACTAAACTTAAAAAAAAATAACTGTAGTAAAATGCCTGTCTCAAATACAGGCATGCGATGGGAAGGACGGAGGGGGGCATTGATGGTGAGAATGTTGCACTGGTGAAGGGGGTGTTCTGTTTATGACTAAAACCCAACCACAGTCATGTTTGTAATCATGGTGCTTAAATAATAAATTTATATTAAAAAGTATACAAATCCAACACAACAGCAACAACAAAAAATACTTAATAATTATGTTAAATATTTTTAAAGAGTGTTTGCCAATTTAAAAACCTCAGGAATATACATGGAAGAACTGTGACTTTTGTTGTCATTCTGGCACCCTTTGATACTTAGGATCCAAGAAACTTAAAAAAAAATAAAATTAATCATCACCACATAAAAATAAATAAGAAATAAAAGGATAAAGCTATAATGCGGTATATTCAGTGTTTACCTCTCTGTAATATCACTAATAAATTGCTGATAACTCCACTATGATAGCAGAAGGCTATAGAAAAAATGTAAATTAAAACAAAATTATGATGAGCAAATATATTTATTAATGGGTTTCACATTTCTAGCTTAGATGTTCTTAAGCACAATATACAAACATATTTATTATTTTAAAACAGTAATTGAATATGATATCAATAAATTATGGTCATTTATAAATGTTTGTCAAAAATTGGGTAAACATCTAATGTAAAATTACAACAGAATAGATAGAAAAGGAGTAAGCAAAGCAGCAATTAAAATGTCCTAATGCTGGATCATTCCTTTGATGCCTTTTGTGTACAGTGGTAACAATATTAATAAAAAAGGACCCTTAAATTACAGTCAACTTACTGAAAGATTAACAAGTGTTCAGAAAAAAAATAGTAGCAAAGAATAGGAAAAACCTCTGTAATGACCTAACATTGAATTATAACAGATGCTAAATCTCCACTGAAACTCTAGACTAAAAATAGCCCAGACAAAATAACCTTGAAAGAGTTTAAAGAAAATTGGCAATCTTGAGGCTCCATAATTTTGTTAAAAATTCACTACCATTTTCATCCAGTGTTAGTTTATTTACAAAATATTTGGCTGTGTCCTTGAATACATTATTCTAAAACTTCATATGAGGTGCTTGGCTGGATTCATGTTATCCTAGTTACACTTTAAGGCAAGAAAAAAAATGGGCATGTTGTAAGATATGCAACTATTTTATTTGAACTTGACTTTTCAAACAACTTTAAAAAAATGATGATAAATTTTACTTCAGGAATTTTGGTGTATAGTTCTGAGGCTCAACTGAAAAAGTTAAACAGCCTTTCATTGGGTCGTGACCCTATATTCTCTTCTTCACTACAGGAAGCAAAACAAGTTGGAGATCAATATTTACACATAGAGAAAATTTTCTAAATAGTTGTGTGGGTTTGGGAGGGGGTATTTTTTCAGTGGTTATATTTGACCACATAGTACATTTTTAAACGTTCTGCAACCTTTAAAAGAAATACATGAATCCTGATATTTTAAATTCTTTTTTCATTATTTAAAAGCCCTTACTAGTAATTCTAATTATTTTTATTGATATGTCATAGTTTACATTTGTATTGAAATCACTGATTTATAGTTACTGCCAAAATCTATGCAAAATTGTCCCACTGTCCTTTCCTAGATCCTTCCACCATTAACCCAGGTCCTTCCCTAAATCCCTCCACCATTATCTAGGGTCCTTCCCTAGATCCCTTTACCATTATTCAGGGCTCTTCCTGAGATCCCTCCATCACTAACCAAGGTCCTTTCTTAGAACCTTCCACCATTACCCCCAGGGTCTTTCCCTCTGCCACCTCTCCCCTGAGCAGCATATCAAATTATAGAGCAATCCTTTTCATAAATTACTGATTTGTGCTGCCCAGATTTCCTCAGTGAGTTAATAAATTGAGTGTCTATTCATCATGGGTATTTGACAGACAGTGATTCAAAGTTTTAAGGACTGTCTCTGGAGTTACTGCAGGATGGTCCACATCCTAAAAACCCCCACCAAGAAACCAAATTTTGAAAGCCACAGACTTTTGAATTAGGTAAAACCACTCTGAATGAAATCAAGTGTTTTCAATTTATTATTTGTGGAGTAACTCAGAAATATCAAAAACATTTTTATTACTGTGTCTCAATGTGACCACATTGCTCTGATCAAGTCAGACTACTTGATAAACCAGCTAACGAATACTTATGGATATTAGGTGCTTGAATATTCTAGAGAGAGAAATATATAACACTGCTTTGCTCTCAGAGAGGGTATAATTTAGTTTAACTAAATGAAGAAATAGACAAGTCTGGGATGATAGTACAGTGGGTAGAGTACTTACCTTGCTAACAGACAACCCAGATTCAATCCCTGAGTACCTGTACCCTGGCAGAAGTGATTCCTGATTCAGGGTCAGAAGTCATCCCTGCACACTGCCAGGAGTGCCCCCACCAAAAAAGGAGTTGGAGAAAGAGAAAACATTTGAAAAAAACCCAAATGCATTTAATCCTATGATCAGAAATAATAACAACTGTTGATATTCTTGTTCCAAATAACACAAAACCCAACTCTATTGAATTTCCACAATAAGCAGAATTGATAGTAGTTCATGACTGGGATCTTACAAGGTTTCCCTGTGAAATTGGCTTAAGCAAAGTTGCTTTCTTTCTATTTCACCTTTTGTGGAGCCTCATCCATCCTGTGCAGAGCTTCCCTTTTGAGGGCAAGAGGCCTGCAGCAATGGCAGATGGCTCTCTGGCATAGCACAACTCCAAAAGCAGCACTGACTGCTCCTGGCTATCCCTGCAAAGTGAAGAGCATTTAATTTATGACATATTCAGATCATTGGCCTGAATGAAACCAAACTGTTTTCTAAGCCATTTTTTTGTGCCATGATGGACTTTATTATTGATTTTCTGAATTGATCTGTCACATGAGGGTTGACATCCTTGAGCTAGCCAGCATCCCTAAAACACATAGGACATACAATGCAAGAAAAGTTTGAGAAATGATTACAATTCTTACTTATTACTTTCTTTTAAATTTTCTCTCTCTCACACACACATATTACTTTTTTGTATGTATGCACTTTTCAAAAACTTCTAATAAACTGTGGAAAAATCCCACTTACTCTTAAAGGATGACATTCTTGCAGCATTCCACTCAATCTATAGGCATAATCTTTTGGTGACATGCCATCCTCTTCACTGGACTGGCTATAAATCTGTATGATTTGTTCTGTAGAATATTGACAAACAGGTGTTGCCTTCTCTCTCCTCTTAAATCAAGAATCTGTGATTCTAATGATTTGCTAAATAAAGTTTGAGAGTTTAGTTTGCGAAAGACATAATGAAAGCCTAAATGTACTATGATTATGTTGGAAAGAAGGCAATGATACCTAAATTAAGGAGAGAAAGGAAAAGGATGGTGTAATAGATATCTTTTAGATATTCATATTTTGCCATAACCTGGGTTATAATTAATTGTTTCAGAAAAAAGTCAAAGGCCTCTGGAAAAAGAAAGTTTCAGAATAAAGTTTTAAGCCTATTGTAAGAAACATACATGTATATTTCATTGCTCAATTTTGAAATTAGATGTCTTTTAAAATACTTAGCAACCTACCCTTGATATTATTATTATCGTTATGACTTAATAGCAATCCCTCAAGAATACTGTAGGTGAGATTTAAGCTTTGTGAAGAGAGCAGGCTAAAGATGGTCTAAATTATCTGTGCCTGAAAAAATTAGCTTCTGGGAAAATGATTTGAGATGAAACTTCAGTTGTGCTAAACAAAAATAATAGTAGCTGGCACATACATCTCAGACTGCATGTACGATGCTAGAAAGATATATCCCAGCTATGTTAAAGCTATGTCAGCTACTTGCAAAAAAGTGAACTCAGACCTCCATCTAGCATCTTCCACATAGGTCAAATTTAAATGGATTAAAGACTTGGATATCAGACCTAAAACCATAAGGTATATTGAACAACATGTAGGTAAAACACTATATGACATTGAGACTAAAGGCATCTTCAAGGAGGAAACAGCACTCTCCATACGAGTGGAAACAGAGATTAACAGATGGGACTATATTAAGCTACGAAGCTTCTGCACCTCAGAGGAAATAGTGTCTATGATACAAAAAGCCACCCACAGATTGGGAGAAATTATTCACCCAATACCCATCAGACAAGGGGCTAATAACTAAGATATACAAGTTACTGACAGAACTTAACAAGAAAAAACATCTAACCCCATCAAAAAATGAGGAGAAGAATTGAACAATTTCTCAAAGAAGAAATACAAATGGCCAAAAGGCACATGAAAAATGCTTCACATCACTAATGATCAGAAAGATGCAAATCAAAAACAACAATAAGGAACCATTTCACGCCATAGAGACTGGCACATGTCACAAAGATCAAAAAACAATAAGTGCTGGTGGGAATGTGGGGAGAAAGGAACTTTCATTCATTATTTATGGGGATGCTGCCTAGTTCAGCCCTTATGGAAAACAGTATGAAGATATTCCCAAAACTGGAAATTGAGCTCCCATATGACCCAGCTATACCACTCCTAGGGATACACCCTAGCAACACCACAATACAATACAAAAATTCCTTTCTTACATCTATATTCACCTCAGCACTATTTATAATATCCAGAGATTCCTGAGTATTCAAGTAAGACTAGATGGAATAAATCAGGATGGGCATTTACTTGAATCAAGAGATTAATTTGGTGAACATGTGTAGAAAGGAGAACATCATTGTAGACTAGCATCTCCAGTTTATAACCTTTAGCATTGTGATGAGAAAACATACTTCCTTGTTTGTTCTTTATGAAACATTATACAACAGATATTATCCTCATACTATAGTTTAGGAAGCTGGAACTTAGAGAATCTTAAAATAGATAAAGGTTACTCATCCATAGTCTCAAAGTTAGTGGTAGCTGTTGAACTACCACTAGCTACTCACTAGCAGTTGAGCCCTGATTTTTGTGATTACACCCCAACTAAAGACTGAGCTAATTTACCCCCTGGCACCCCTTTATTCTCATGGTCACTTCGCTATCTGATTTTAAATGATGGTGCTCCTCTTCTGATCTTTGGAACAATGTTACTTGGAACAATCCATATTCCCTCCAGAATGAAAGCTTTTATTTTAGTAGTGTCAGTTGCTTGCCTTTGGGTTGTTGACGCCTATGACTTGACCTTTCCAGGATAGGTATTATCTCACAACTCAAATTTATTTTTTTGGTCTGATTTTCCCACTTTTTCCTTTGAACTCCTTAGAGATTCTTGAAAGCAATATTGGTACATATAGGAAATCACATTGGTTTTGATGGAACTGTGTTTGACCCTTTTCTCTGTCATTTAAATATCTATAGACAATAGAGATAAGGGTCAGGAGTCCAGCCTAAGTTAGAAAGCTCACCACAAAGAGCATTAACAGTAGCTAGAGTAGAGAAGGTTTTACTAGGACAATGATAGTTGGAACTGATCACTTTAGACAAGAACTACATGATGAAAGTGGAGAAACTAACAGGCAAGACTCTCTCTCTCTCTCTCTCCTCTCTCTCTCTCTCTCTCTCTCTCTCTCTCTCTCTCTCTCTCTCTCTCTCTCTCTCTCTCTCTCTCTCTCTCTCTCTCTCTCTCTCTCTCTCTCTCTCTCTCTCTCTCTCTTTGGTTTTTCGGTCACACCCGGATGCGCTCAGGGGTTACTCCTGGCTTCACGCTCAGAAATCGCTCCTGGCAGGCTCTGGGGACCATATGAGATGCCAGGATTCGAACCAATGCAAACCACAATATCAAAAAGGAAGATGAGAGAGAGAGAGAGAGAGAAGCAAATTGTGGGTAAAGATAGGAGGGGTGGGGGAAATGAGAGAAATCAGTGGCAGGAAGAGTGCACTCTTGAAAGGTGGTGTACATTATATGACTGAAACCCAACAATGAACAATTTGTAACCATGGTATTTGAATAAATTAATTAAAAATTCCTTAAGTATCACAATAAATAAATAAATAAAATAAATGCTATTTGAGAAGCAGAAGATAGTCAGAATTTTATCTTCTTCCAGAGCTGCCTGCCTTTCCTTCTCACCACCAGCTGCCATCCACTAGGGGTTGCTATTATATCTATTCCACTATAGATAGTTCTTTAAGGAGTTATTCAAGCTATGCATCTTGAGTTAAAAATATAATATACTGTGCGTGAAGTGTGTTATTTCTATGTCCACATCCAAGATAGCAAGATTTAAAAAATGTGAGCCTTGGACTTATCTTTATTTATATCTGGCCTGCACTGAACTTCACCTGCACCAAACCTTTTCCATGTCCTGTTATCCCAGACTACTTATTCAGCAGAACCTCAAAGAATCCAGTGGAAACCAAACTTTCTAACATACCAGTTCCAACATATGCACTCACCTCTTTCACTCTCTGTCTCTCTCTGTCTCTCTCTGTGTCTGTGTCTGTCTCTGTCTCTCTGTGTCTGTGTCTGTCTCTGTCTCTCTGTCTCTGTCTCTCTCTTTCTTTCTCTCTCTCTCTGTCTCTCTCTCTGTCTCTCTCTTTCTCTCCACAATATGAATTCAGGCCACCCCTATTGGTCAAAGAGTGGAAAGAAGAATTGCAGAAGAGCAGATTAAGTGTAGCGTGGAAATAATTAATTTGTTACTAATCAAAGGAAAATAAATGTAATCCAAAACACTGATAATCCTTTGTTCTAGCTACACTAAGCAGAGGTGGATGGGTGGGTAAGAAGAGAAGCACATCTGAAAATCTTGGCTCCCTCCTTTTCTGAAATCTGTGACACATGGTAGGTGAGCAGTGACCATTGAAATTTGATGGAAATCTAAGTGGGAAATAAAGAAAAATTGAGAAATGTAAAGACAAAAATAAAACACAAAATATTTTTATATAATTATTTTTTAAGCACCGTGGTTACAAAATTGTTCATGATTGAGTTCAGCCAAACAATGTGCACCTCCCTTCACCAGTACATGTTTTCCATCACCAGTGCCTCCAATTTCCTCCCACTCCCCACTTGCCTCTAGGCAGACAATTCACTTTTCTCTTCCTCTTTCCTTCTCTCTTCCTTTTTCCTTTTTTGACACTGTGGTTTGCACTATTATTAATGAAGGAGGGATACCAAGGGTGTCGTGTATCCCCTTTATCCTCTTTCAGCATCCAGTTTTTATCTAGATTGGTCAGTTACAATTATCATTGTCATATGTACCCTTCACAATCATAACTACAAACTCAGCTCTTTGTTGCAAGCTTCCTGCCATGGACTGGACCTAATGGTCCTCACTCAATTGTCTGGACATTATTACCATATTACCCTTTAGTTTTCTGATATCCCACAAATGAGTGAAATTATTCTATGTCTATTTCTCTCCCTCTGACTCATTTAACTCAGCATAATAATCTCCATATTTATTCATATATAAGCAAAATAAAATAATAAGACTTTTAAAATGAAAATAAATAGTACTACAAGAGTCTACCATCTCATTCAAATTCAATTTCTCCTAACATTAATTTGTACATCAATTTTAGTACAAGTAATGAGCCTAATGTCTTTTTTTATTGTGGTCAAAGTGAATTACAATTATTTCACAGAAATATTTAAGGCACATAGTGACTATGAATGGGAGGTATTCCCACCTCTAATGTTGTCTTTTCTCCACCCCTGTTCCCAGGATGCATCCCATATCTCCATCCTTTACCCCATAATGCTAGTATAACTGTTCCCCACTTGTTCAGCTTGCTGTAAATTGGGTATCGATTCTGTTGTCATTGAATATAGGTTTGGTGTTCAAGTCTGATCATTTTTTATTTCTACTGAATGTTCATTCGGCTATCTGGTCTTGATACTATTCTTTTTTCCCCCTCAAATTGTGAGGCTGAACAAGATGGTTCTAGTAATGTGGTTCTGTTGGAGATATAGGAAAAGATAAGGGAGAAGAAAACAAAAACAAAGACAAAAGCAAAAGGGGAAAAAAAGGAACAAGAAGGGGTCCATTTAGGTGTTAAAAATTTCCCTTTAGGAAGCGAGATGGAAAAAAGAAGAAAATGGTAACAAAACAAAGCAAAACAAACAAAAAAAAACAAAGGAAAAAAAGACAATAGGGCAGTAATAACAAAAGTACAAAAAAACAAAACCAAAAAAGAACAAACCAAAAAAAGAAAGAAAAAATACCCAAACCAGCAACCACTTAAAAAGGTTTGTGTTTTTGTTTGTTTGTTTGTTTGTTTGTTTTGTTTTCATTTTTGCATAGGCAAATAAATATTGGGGAAATTAGAACAGGAATTTCCTTGGCCTATGAGATACAGGGTTTCTCCTCCCTTAAAGCATACTACCATGGGAACAACTACATATCCATACACGCTCATTTTCACATCCCAAGTTCTTTTTATGGTGCCAGGGAACTTTCCAGTCAATTGTAGATGATGATATCACGCCTCTGTAGGTAGAGATCTTGTTATTTGCATAGGTCAACTGAGCCTAGGATAGTCTTTCAGTATGGTTCCGGAAGTTCTGCTCAATTGCAGTTATCAAAGTCAGACCTCTGGAATTAAAGACATTGGTTTTTGTATAAATCCTAGGCTGAAACCTCAGCTAGGATCTTTCTCAGTGGATCCTTGATAAATTCTGTCCAGTCCATGTTTGTTGAGGTCAGTCTTCTATAGTTAGCGTTTTTGTTTTTTGCATAGAGCAAAGTATGTCATGTCTTCTGGTGGCATCAGATCTGCAGGGGATGAGATAGGGCAACCCTCTCTTAGATCAAGTTGTTGTCGTTTCCTCATGTCAAGGTGTCATATCAAAACTGTTGCAAGTTGGTGCCAGAGCGGTATTAGGAATTTCCCAGGGAAGAATATGGTTCCTAGTGCTGTTGCTGGAACCTGTGTCGGTTCCACATCTGGGATCTGGGATCTGGGGTTCTGGATTGGACAGTTGCTGTCCAATCACATGGTGAATAAGTTGGGTTCACATGGCACATGCTAAGGGTGGGAGGCATCCCTGTATTATGAAATGTATGGGTTCTTATCCCTAGTAGATAAGAGTTTGTTTCTGTGCATAATATTTTCCCTTATTTAGAGTGCCTATGTTTCCAAATCACTAGTATCTTATAAACTTAAAGAGATCCTCAGTGAGCAAGAGTATTATTATAAAACTGTCTGTCATCACACTTGCATTTTGTGTAGTATTGCTTATTTTCTCTACGATACATAAAATTTAACAATTTAACATATATCAAAAGTATGAGTTTTCCATTTATTTTTTTTAAAAACTACAGCTCAGTTGTCCATCTAATAAAATACTCAAGTGTTTTGGCACTATGTGATCATGATATTCTGAATTGAAGGTGAGCCTGAACATAGACCTAGAAGTAGATCCTAAACACCCAGATGTCTCCCAAAAACCCAAATATATAAGTCAAATAAAAATATTTATATATTTAATAAAAAAGAAAGTATCCAAAGGACTAAGTAGAAAGGAAGTTTCAGAATAAAAACTTAATCCCAACATAAGAAATATATTTGTATATTAGGTTACTTAATAATAAAATTATCTATCTTTCTAAATAATGAACAGCCTGTTCTTGATAGTATTACTGTGTTGACTTAGTATAAATCTCTCAAGGCTACTGTAGATGATATTTAAGCTTCAGGAAGAGGGTGAACTAAATATTGTCTGTTATTTTCTAAGTCATTCAATGAAAATTTAGTATATTCTATGTCATCTTACTTATAAAATAGGACTATAAAATTAATAAAAAAGCTGTCCTTGAATCCATGTATAATCTAGAAGGGAAAGAGTTTATGGAAACTATCACTTGTGCCACAAAAGAACTATTTAATAGCATGAGAACAAGAACAGAAGATGATTTATTCTGTCTGACAGGTCATGATTCATAAAGTCTATGATATTTTGAGGTTGGTCTTTAGGGATTAGAGAGACATTTTAAGATTTGGCATGAGAATAAAATTGCATGAAAAAGGTGACAAAGTATGTAGAGTCCAAACTCTGAACTTAATATCATCTTTATGAGTACTGTGTATTGCTTTTGATGTTTAGGAGAAGGAAAGAGTATGATGAAAATGAAACTAAAATTGTACTGAGCCAGATTATGACTGAGTAAATAAATATTCTAAGGTACTTAATACTATTCAGATAAATCATTTTAAGAAATAAATGATAAAAGCAGGTGTTTATTTAGGCTTAATTTTAGTATTAAGAATGAATTATAGGGGTAGTTGAGAATAGAGAAGTCAAAGTATTATAATGGTCTATACATTAAAAATAGCATTGAAGTTAAAGAGGATAATAGCTGAATAGGAAATAGATGGTGGTAGACTTTCTGACATAAATTCCTGGACCCAATTAGCAATTAATGCATATGCATACTTAATCCCAAGTGACAAGGTAACAGTAATCATGTTAAGATACTTGCAGTGCACAAATAGTTTATACCTAGAAAGCAATATGAATAAATTTAGTTTTAGATATTTGTTTTTGAAATATATAAGAGCACTTCAAATTACAATTATGATGCTGTTAAATATGAGATAGAAGATGGAGCATAAAATACAAATTTTCAGATCAGCAATAGAGAGGTGATGATTGAAGATGGTGAAATAAATAAAAAGGTTCATTCTTTTTGTTTACTTCTTTGGGGTTTTCAGTCATCCCTAGCCCCATAGGAACCACCAGAGGTGTTCAAGGGCTATTCCTGTTTCTGTGCTCAGGAGATGCACCTGGTGGCGCTCAGTTGACCATATGTAGTTTTAGGAATCAATCCCAGGCCTCCTGCATACAAATAACATGCTAACCCATTGAGCTATCTCTCTGTCCCTTATGTAGAATTATTTAGTAAAATTATGTAGTGTAAGGAAATTTGATTGAAGCCATTATTTTCAAAGTTGAGATTCCCATGGTTGAGTGGAAGATAAAAAATATTACACATTTTTTATAGAACTTGTAGGGAAAAGTCCATGATATATTTAGCGTTGCTTCAATATGATAGATATAAATAGATAAATATAGATAGGATAGTCTTCCAACAATGGTACAAGAATATGAATTTTATAAATATATAAATAAAAATCATATATAAAATTATAGTATGACTAATTCAACTTTATCTCTAAACAAAAAAACTGTTGTATGAACAACCTTGTAACTATGCTTTTAAATAAAAGTCTCATATATAAAAATTTAATTATTAAATATATAAAAAGAACAATGCATACATATTATTATTTTGAATTATAGCTATATTAAACATATTTCAAGTTTTCTATAGAATGATTTGATCTAAATGATGGTTGCAATGGAATTTTTAAAGTAGACATAATTTTATGGGTCTCGTATTGAAAGCAAGAGGTATATTAAGTGAAGTGATTAAAATAATAATTACAATCCTTTAGGTACATTTGAGCATTTTGAGACTCTAAGGCCCTGTGGTCCTGAAATGTCTGACCATAGTTTCTTTTTTTAAATATTTTATTTAGACACCTTGATTACAAACATGATTGTGGTTGGGTTTCTGTCATGTAAAGAACACCCCATCACTAGTGCAACATTCCCACCACCAGTGTTCCAAATCTCCCTCCTCCCCACCCCACCCCTGCCTGTACTCTAGACAGGCTTTCTATTTCCCTCATACATGTTAGGATAGTTCACAATGTAGTTATTTCTCTAACTAAACTCATCACTCTTTGTGGTGAGTGAAGTAAGTCAAGAGCAAGAGAGAGAGAGAGAGAGAGAGAGAGAGAGAGAGAGAAAGAGAGAGAGAGAGAGAGAAAGAGAGAAAGAGAGAGAGATGCAAAATGGTCTCACTCATCTATGGGTTTTAAGAAAAATGATCATAGTTTCTAATCTGATCTTACTATCCTTTCACTCACCATTCTGACCATCTGTTAGATGATGGAAGCTTCATTCTAAGATGCTTACTTTAGCAAACATTTTTACATTAGCAACAACAGCAAAAACATCATGGAACTCAAGAACAACCAGCACCAAAAATGATTTTGATGTCTAGTCATCAGATAGTCAAAATGTTCATCAAAATCCCTGCGAATTCTTCATTATTCTTTACATAAGTAGAGGGATTGAATTCCTATCCTCTGGAATCCAGGCAAAACTTTGTGTATGATTTTAGTGTAGAGCAGATATGAATCAGACAATAAAGAGATGTGTAGCTTCCACCCAGTATCTTGGAGCACTCACTTCTAACTACCTATTGTGCTGTGAGAAAGGTTATTGTGAAGTGGTGGGGAGAGGAAAAAATATCTTACTTGGTCGTTTAAGACCCAATTATCAGCCAGCTCCAATGTACATGCCATGTGATTGAGTCCTTGGGAAAGTGAAGTCTTTACTTGTTTTCAATCCTTTCTTCCTGTGATGCTGTGTACACAGGACACAAGATCTATGTGCCATGCCCATCATGTGCAATTTTCCATCAAAAAGACTACCTTAAGTTACATTTTGGATTTTATCATGCTTCACAGAGCCAAAGTCTTTAGCCAGTTTATTCTTAATTTGTAGCAATTCCTCCAAATGATAACAAGCTCACAGTTAAAATGAAAACTCTCTGAGAGATGGCCAGAGGGGTGGTGCAGTGGTAGGTCATTTGCCTTGTACTTGGCTGCCCCAAGTTCGATCCCCTGCTGTCCCATATGGTTGTCAAAACCAAGATAGATATCTGAGTGCATAGCCAGGAGTAACCCCTGAGCATCACCGAGTGTGGCCCAATAACCAGAAACCAAAAGAAGCAAGCTAGCAAACAAACAAAAAAACCCTCTCTGAGAGAATAATCCTAATTTAGCCCTAATAGATCAATGAAAATTCAAATTCAATTCCTGTTTTATTTCTTACCACTCCTGAATAATGTATGGATTGTTTTATTATCTCTTTATGTCGATGGAGGACATGTGTCAATGGAGGACATATTCAAGGAAGTGCTAGGGATCAACTTTTGTGTGATTCTCTTGTAAGAGGGGTCAATTAGAGACACCCAGGAAAAATATAATTGCTAAATGATCCAAGTAAGGATGGACAGAGCTGAAGTAAATCTCTGTAGATTATACATAAATTCACTTCTAAAAATTTTTCCAAACTTTTTTGACTTACAAGGAAATATTTTAACTCAAATGCTAGTTTAAATGTAACAGACAATTTTAATGAAGTTAGAGCAAGGGAAGCCCATTTTAATAGAACTAAAATAAAAATATTTCCAGGATATAAATGGGATGAAGACACACCAAGAATGTAGATAATAAATATTTGAAGGAATTATTAATTGTACTGGCCAAGTTACTCATCAGGCTTTAATACTTCACTTCATTATGGTTTTGTTTATTGTGTTGTATTTTTAGTTTAAGGATAGCAAAAATTTATTTAGAAACAAAGATGATTCACTAAAAAATAAGCTAAGATTTGGGGCATATGAATTGGAGTGCATCAAAGGTCATTAGGGAAAAAAGGCAAATTTAAGGGTTTGTCATGCTAAAAAATTATTTTTTAATTTTTGGGGGGCTTGCCACACCCAACACTGTTTATTGCTTATTCCTGGCTTTGTACTCAGGATTCACTCCTGGAAGAGTGTGGTGCCAGGGCTTGAAACCTGGATGGTTTCATGCCTCCCCCACTATCCACTCTCTCTAGCTCATAACAAAATAATTCATAGACATACTATTCAAAGAACAAAATTATATGAAATCAAAGAATTGAAAGGCATCATTCCTATCTCCTTCTAGTTGCTGCAGAAACATGTCTAAGAAATTAACCTAGCACACACAGCCTTTAGGTTTAAGATACACAAACTAGAACAGATCAAACTTGTTTGTTCCCAAGTAGTTGTATGTGCTGTGAACATTTGGTGAATATTAATTGGATTGAAGTATATGCTTTCAGTAACGACATGGACTTATTCTCATCAAGTAAATACTTTGAGAAAATTCACAGAGCAGAATCTTTATAGAAAAGTCCCATAGTGAAGTTAAAATGAGCATAAAATGGAAATAGGATTGTGGAAAAGAGTACCTAATATGACTAGTAATGTCAGGTTGGCACTATTTTGAGCATTGACTAGAATTAGTACAAAAAGTTAGGAATGTTTTAGTTAGGAATGATTTAGAATGCACACATATGAATTTTATTTTATCATTGGAACATGTGATAAACATTATATTCTGGAAAAATTTTAAATATAGAGCCAAATTTAAGGTATTACATTATAGGATATAAGATATAGTCATAAAAATTAAGAGAAATATGTCAGCTCCCTTAACTTTTTCTTCAATAACCTTTCTTTGTGTTAGTCCTGTTGAAATTTCAAATGCCAGTCCTAAGTCCCAATCTTGCTTGCAAGATATATCAACTTTCAATATTTCTGTGAAAACATGTCTGCCTAAGCTAAATTTTTAAGTATATTGAAAAAACTCATTGTGTAATAAAATATATAAAAAACAGAACATCCCAAATTTTCTAGTCTTTCTCTCATTCCCTTCATCCTCACTCTGTTTTTGACTGCTGTGAAATTGTCCTGAAGCCGAAACTATTAGCCCATTTTTGAAAGTGGCTGATATATCTTGCATCCTGTTCAAAACCACAAAATTCTAGAACTTGATGACTGTTTATTTGAAATAATTTTAAAACAATCTAGAGCTCACCATGTTATTTGTCCCCTTCAAACATTTTATAGCCATTAAAAAAACATAATAAAACAAATTCTAAAACATATCTTTAATTTTTTTATACTCCTTCTGAAAAAAATCACGTTCTTAGTTTCTATCAGGTACTATAAAGGGACAACCTGCATCAGAGAACAGAAATTATCTGCTCTTTCAGGGGTCTCAAACTCGCGGCCCACGGGCCACAAACGGCCCTCCGTACAACATTTTGTGGCCCTTGCCCTAGAGGAATCTTTTTTTGTTTTGTTTTGTTTTGTTTTGTTCTAGTTGTTTGGGTCACACACCCCCAATATTCAAGGCATACTACTGACTTTGCACTCAAGGATCACCCCGACTTTGTCTCCTGCGGCCCCCAGGTAAATTGAGTTTGAAACTCCTGACTTCTTGGAATCATTGGTCAAACACTAAAAAATAAATGCGGGCACACCAGTCAGGGTAAATCTTGCTGTAAGACTTTAAACAAGGGTTTACAAGGCAGAAGAACTGAAGGTAGATTCCAGATGTCCTGAGAGTCACAGTAGATGAATAAAGACATAAAAACTACTGTCGGGAAAGATGTCTACTTCATTCATTTTGAAAAAGTGAGACAAAGAAGGGAACCAACTTTTCCAAGTGCCATTTCTGTCTTCATGCTCATGAGAATCTCAACTAGATGCTGTTCATGGCTAATTTGATTTTTATGAGAGTCTCAAAGAATCCTGTGAAGCAGAAATACTGTATATATGTTTGAAGGAAGGAATTAGATAAGCAATGTCTTTCTGCCAAGCAGTGGACTCTGTTTTGGGGCCAGTATTCCTCTCACTGCTATAGTTCTTATAAATTATGTTCCTTTGTGCAAATGGGACTAATGGGAACATACTGACTTCATTCCTGATATAGATATATGCATGTTTTCAAATATTCTTTTAATTTTCCCAATACATAAGGCAATGTTCTAACTGTATATATCTTCTTCCATCTACTATGTTGATGTAAAATTTTATCATGAGTGTATGATATTTTTAAAATATTTCATTCCTACTAATAAACCTAAGGTCATAATTTAATATCTGGATAAAGTAAAAACCAGTAGTTTATGGTTACTGAGAATAAGTTGGATAAATAAAATATGAACCCCAAATGAATTGTATTTGTCATGGTATTCTATTTTTTTTTCTTTCTGTACCTCCACTATGGAAGAAGGTCATGAGTATATGTACATGGAAGTATGTTTTAAGAAAACACCTACTAATGAAAACATATGACCATAATCTTATTTTCCTTTACATCTAAAAATGAATATTTAGACTATTATAATTCTAGAGTTTAAAAAAAGTGGCAAGTTTTCTATAAATATTAACTGACAGTATGAGTTAATAAAAGCTTTCAAATTAATTATGACCCCTGGTTTTTATGGAGATTGAATTGGTCTCATTCTTGCTAATAGCTATTTTAGAAAAACCCCCTCTGAATACAAAGACAGCCTCAAATGAAAGTTTAAATTCTAGTAATGGCACCTTTAAAAAAATTTTTTAAGAAAGCCTATAAGCTAACATTAATTTAAAGGGGACGGAGTGATAGTATAGCTGTAGGGCATTTGCCTTGCACACAGCCTACCCAGGACAGACCTGGGTTCGATTCCCATTATCCCATATAGTCCCCTTAGCCTGACAGGAGCTATTTCTGAGCACATAACAAGGAGTAATCCCTGAGAGCTGCTGGGTGTGGCCCCAGAACCAAAACAAATAAATTAATAAAATAATGTTTTTACGCACTGGACTAACTCATCAGTCCCTTAGATACATATTTTTGTATGTGTGGAAAACATTATTGCATTTTTGGTGGTTAGTATATGTACTCAAAAACATGACCTCATACATGACAGGCAAATTTCCCACCACTGCCTGTATCTCCAGTCTGAAAAACATCATTGATGGGAAACAATGATAGCACATGTCATAGGTCATGTTGAAATATTCATGAAAACATACATATTTAGAAAATTTTAAAATATTAGGGGCTGGAAGAAAAAAAAGAAGAAAAACCAATATTAGGGGCTGGAATGATAATACAGTGGGTAACATGCTTGCCTTGCATGTGACCAACCTAGGTTTGAACCCTGGCTCCCCCAAGTCCACCAGGAATATTTCGTGAGTGAAGAGCCAGGAATGACTCCTAAACACTGCTGGATATAAACCCTGCCTCCCCCACCCCCAATAAAAGTTCTATCATAATGAATTTATAAACTTTCTAATATTTCAAAACATTTTTATGCCATTGCTACTGATAGTAAATGTGTCATTTTAAAATTTCATGTAAGGGAAAAAACCGGCTATCCTTTGCAAAAGCTGGCTCCCTGTGTGTGACACCAGGCGGGGAAAATCCGCGAAAGTACACCGGCCCAGTGGGGCTCAGCTGTGAAAGACTGTGAGTGTGACCTGTCTATGTCTGTCTACTGTCCTCTTGCGTGAAACTCTTGCGAGTGGGGCAAAAAGAGCCTCCAGAAACCTCGCTCGCCCAGACGCCATTTTCAGGGAGGGACTTCAGAGCATAAAAACCGGCTATCCTTTGCAAAAGCTGGCTCCCTGTGTGTGACACCAGGCGGGGAAAATCCGCGAAAGTACACCGGCCCAGTGGGGCTCAGCTGTGAAAGACTGTGAGTGTGACCTGTCTATGTCTGTCTACTGTCCTCTTGCGTGAAACTCTTGCGAGTGGGGCAAAAAGAGCCTCCAGAAACCTCGCTCGCCCAGACGCCATTTTCAGGGAGGGACTTCAGAGCATAAAAACCGGCTATCCTTTGCAAAAGCTGGCTCCCTGTGTGTGACACCAGGCGGGGAAAATCCGCGAAAGTACACCGGCCCAGTGGGGCTCAGCTGTGAAAGACTGTGAGTGTGACCTGTCTATGTCTGTCTACTGTCCTCTTGCGTGAAACTCTTGCGAGTGGGGCAAAAAGAGCCTCCAGAAACCTCGCTCGCCCAGACGCCATTTTCAGGGAGGGACTTCAGAGCATAAAAACCGGCTATCCTTTGCAAAAGCTGGCTCCCTGTGTGTGACACCAGGCGGGGAAAATCCGCGAAAGTACACCGGCCCAGTGGGGCTCAGCTGTGAAAGACTGTGAGTGTGACCTGTCTATGTCTGTCTACTGTCCTCTTGCGTGAAACTCTTGCGAGTGGGGCAAAAAGAGGCTCAGAGGAGCACGGCCGCTCCGCTTCGCTACGCGGCCCTGCACTCTTTCTAAGGAAAGAACTCCATTGCAACAAGAAGGAAAAATCACACTAAGAACGGCGCTATATCACAGAAGCAAACATTTCTCTCTGGACTGTCTTCTCTGTTACATGCTCGGGCCTAAGATTTGACCCAGTGTGAGGCTTCATCCACGGAGGACTCCCCTCCCTTAGAGGCAAGTCAGCCCATCCAGAAAGGGAGGAGCCAGAGGAGTGTGCTGCCTACATCATAAAGACAATGAATACCACTACAACACGTAGAAAAACCCACAATACAAATGTGACAATGGGGAAACAGCGCAGGCCAGCATCAGACATAGAGAATGAAGATGACAATTCTGAGGACCAGATAATGACTGAACAACTCATCAACCTCTCAGATAAGGACTTTAGACTAGCAATATGGAAGGTGCTCAACAGACTCCAAGAAACCATGGATCGAGTTGAACAGAACACTAATAAGAACCAAGAAAATATGAAGGCAGAAATGACAAAACTCCAAACTGAAATAACATGTCAACTAACAGGCCTGAAAAACTCAGTAAACGAAGTGAATGACAAAATGGATAAGCTCTGGGACAGGGTATCAGAAGCTGAGAATAGACTTGGTGCTGTGGAAGATGAGATACATAACAATTCCATACAGCAGGAGAGATTGGACAAAAAACTTAAAGCAAATGAGCAGACAATGGAAAAATTAGTCAAAGAATGGGAACAGACGAAAATAGAAGTCTATGATAAGATCAACAGAAACAACTTAAGAATCATTGGAGTCCCAGAGACCCAGGAAGAAAATTTCCAGGAAGAATCAATGGTCAAGAACATCATTAAAGAGAAACTTCCAGAGCTAAAGAATATATGTGATCAAATCCTGCATGCCCGAAGAGTACCAACCAATAGAGACCCCAGAAAAACCACCCCAAGACACATCCTAGTCACAATGACAAATCCCACAGATAGAGACAGAATTCTGAAAACAGCAAGATCAAAAGGGGAAATCATGTTCAAGCAAGCTTCCCTGAGATTTACAGCAGACCTGTCACCAGAAACGCTCAATGCCAGAAAGCAGTGGTGGGATATTGTGACAAGACTGAATGAAATGAATGCTTCACCCAGAATACTATACCCAGCAAAACTCACTTTCCGGTTTGATGGAAGAATACATGGTTTCACAGAAAAAAAACAGCTCAGAAACTTCACAGACACAAAACCAGTCTTAAGAGAAAAACTGAAAGACCTAATCTAAGACAAGACTACCCAAAAGACACACCAAATTTTGAAATAAAGATGGCGTTAAATCCCAGGACAATTCTTTCTCTCAACGTCAATGGACTAAATGCACCAGTTAAGAGACACAGAGTGGCTAAATGGATCAAAAAACTCAATCCAACCTTCTGCTGCCTACAAGAAACGCACCTGAATAGTCAGAACAAACATAGACTCAAAATAAAAGGCTGGAGAAAAGTTATCCAAGCAAACAACACCCATAAAAAAGCTGGAGTGGCCATACTAATATCAGATAATGCAAACTTTATACTCAGGAAGGTTGTAAGGGACAAAGACGGACATTTTATATTAATCAAGGGGTACGTAGAGCAGGAAGAATTCACTCTCCTAAACATATATGCACCGAATGAGGGGCCAGCAAAATATTTAATACAACTGCTGACAAATCTGAAAAATAATACCAACAACAACACAATAATTGTGGGGGACCTAAACACGGCTTTGTCAACACTGGACAGGTCAACCAGACTGAAACCCAACAAGAATATACTAGACCTGAGGAGAGAAATGGAAGAAAGAGGCCTAGTGGATATATATAGGACACTCCATCCCCAGAAACCTGGATACACATTCTTCTCCAATGTACATGGGACATTCTCCAGGATAGACTACATGCTGGCACATAAAACATACCTCCATAAGATCAAGAGGATAGAAATTTTGCAGGCTACCTTCGCTGACCACAAGGCTCTGAAATTATTTGTGAACTCCAAAGGGACTCAGAAGAAACACTTTAACACCTGGAAGTTAAACAGCCTCATGCTCAATAACCAGTGGGTCCGAGATGAAATCAAGGAGGAAATCAAAAGGTTCCTGGAAACAAATGACAATAAAGACACAAACTCTCAGAACTTATGGGACACAGCAAAAGCAGTACTGAGAGGAAAATTTATAGCTTTGCAAGCACACATCAGGAAGGAAGAAGGAGCTTACCTGAGTAGCTTAATGACACAGCTAATAGAACTAGAAAATGCTCAACAAAAGGACCCAAGAACAGGAAGACAGAAGGAAATAACAAAGCTGAGAGCAGAAATCAACGAAGTGGAAACTCAAAAAACAATCCGAAAGATCAACGAAAGCAGAAGTTGGTTCTTTGAAAAAATAAACAAGATTGATAGACCACTGGCAAACCTAACAAAGAAAGAGAGAGAGAGAAACTTGATAACTCGTATCAGGAATGAAAAAGGAGAGATCACTACTGATATGACAGAGATTCAAAGGGTAATCAGAAACTACTTTGAAAAACTCTACGCCACTAAAAATGAGAACCTGGAAGAAATGGATAAATTCTTGGACTCTTATAATCTTCCACGGTTGAAGGAAGAGGATGTAGCATATCTAAACACCCCCATCACCATTGATGAAATTAAAACAGTAATCAAATGTCTGCCGAAAAACAAAAGCCCAGGTCCAGATGGATTCACTAATGAATTCTATCAAACTTTCCAAGAGGAACTACTGCCAATCTTGGCAAGACTCTTTCATGAAATTGAACAAACAGAAACACTTCCAAATAGCTTTTATGAAGCCAACATCACCTTGATACCTAAACCAGACAGAGACGCTACCAAAAAAGAAAATTACAGACCAATATCACTGATGAATGCAGATGCAAAGATCCTCAACAAAATCCTGGCAAATAGGATTCAATGCCTCATTAAGAAGATCATCCACTACGATCAAGTAGGTTTCATCCCAGGAATGCAAGGCTGGTTTAACATCCGTAAATCTATCAACATAATACACAACATCAATAACAAGAAAAATAAAAACCACATGATCATATCAATAGATGCAGAGAAAGCATTTGATAAGGTCCAACACCCATTCTTGATCAAAACTCTCAGCAAGATGGGAATGGAGGGAACCTTTCTCAATATAGTGAAGGCCATCTACCACAAGCCAGTGGCAAATATTATCCTCAATGGAGAAAAACTGAAAGCCTTCCCTCTAAATTCTGGCACAAGACAAGGCTGTCCTCTCTCACCACTCCTATTCAACATAGCACTGGAAGTACTTGCTATAGCGATTAGGCAAGAAAAGGATATCAAGGGAATCCAGATAGGAAAGGAAGAAGTCAAGCTCTCACTGTTTGCAGATGACATGATACTCTACTTAGAAAACCCTAAAGACTCTATCAAAAAGCTTCTAGAAACAATAGACTCATATAGCAAGGTGGCAGGCTACAAAATTAACACACAAAAATCAATGGCCTTTCTATACACCAACAGTAATAAAGAAGAAATGGACATTAAGAAAACAACCCCATTCACAATAGTACCACACAAACTCAAATATCTTGGAATCAACTTGACTAAATATGTGAAGGACCTATACAAAGAAAACTATAAAACTCTGCTCCAAGAAATAAGAGAGGACACACGGAAATGGAAACACATACCCTGCTCATGGATTGGCAGGATTAACATAATCAAAATGTCAATACTCCCCAAGGCATTATACAGATTTAATGCCATCCCTCTAAAGATACCCATGACATTCTTCAAAGAAGTGGATCAGACACTTTTGAAATTCATTTGGAACAATAAACACCCTCGAATAGCTAAAGCAATCATTGGGAAAAAGAATATGGGAGGAATTACTTTTCCCAACTTTAAACTGTACTACAAAGCAACAGTTATCAAAACAGCATGGTATTGGAATAAGGATAGGTCCTCAGATCAGTGGAATAGGCTTGAATACTCAGAAAATGTTCCCCAGACGTACAACCATCTAATTTTTGATAAAGGAGCAGGAAATCCTAAATGGAGCAGGGAAAGCCTCTTCAACAAGTGGTGTTGGCACAATTGGATAGCCACTTGCAAAAAATTAAACTTAGACCCCCAGCTAACATCATGTACAAAGGTAAAATCCAAATGGATTAAAGACCTCGATATCAGCCCCAAAACCATAAGATATATAGAACAGCACATAGGCAAAACACTACAGGACATTACAGGCATCTTCAAGGAGGAAACTGCACTCTCCAAGCAAGTGAAAGCAGAGATTAACAGATGGGAATATATTAAGCTGAGAAGCTTCTGCACCTCAAAGGAAATAGTGCCCAGGATACAAGAGCCACCCACTGAGTGGGAGAAACTATTCACCCAATACCCATCAGATAAGGGGCTAATCTCCAAAATATACAAGGCACTGACAGAACTTTACAAGAAAAAAACATCTAACCCCATCAAAAAATGGGGAGAAGAAATGAACAGACACTTTGACAAAGAAGAAATACGCATGGCCAAAAGACACATGAAAAAATGTTCCACATCACTAATCATCAGGGAGATGCAAATCAAAACAACGATGAGATACCACCTCACACCCCAGAGAATGGCACACATCACAAAGAATGAGAATAAACAGTGTTGGCGGGGATGTGGAGAGAAAGGAACTCTTATCCACTGCTGGTGGGAATGCTGTCTAGTTCAACCTTTATGGAAAGCGATATGGAGATTCCTCCAAAAACTGGAAATCGAGCTCCCATACGATCCAGCTATACCACTCCTAGGAATATACCCTAGGAACACAAAAATACAATACAAAAACCCCTTCCTTACACCTATATTCATTGCAGCTCTATTTACCATAGCAAGACTCTGGAAACAACCAAGATGCCCTTCAACAGATGAATGGCTAAAGAAACTGTGGTACATATACACAATGGAATATTATGCAGCTGTCAGGAGAGATGAAGTCATGAAATTTTCCTATACATGGATGTACATGGAATCTATTATGCTGAGTGAAATAAGTCAGAGAGAGAGAGAAAAACGCAGAATGGTCTCACTCATCTATGGGTTTTAAGAAAAATGAAAGACACCCTTGTAATAATAATTTTCAGACACAAAAGAGAAAAGAGCTGGAAGTTCCAGCTCACCTCAGGAAGCTCACCACAAAGAGTGATGAGTTTAGTTAGAGAAATAACTACATTTTGAACTGTCCTAATATTGAGAATGTATGAGGGAAATGTAGAGCCTGTTTAGGGTACAGGCGGGGGTTGGGTGGGGAGGAGGGTGATTTGGGACTTGGGTGATGGGAATGTTGCACTGGTGATGGGTGGTGTTCCTTTTATGACTGAAACCCAAACACAATCATGTATGTAATCAAGGTGTTTAAATAAAAAAAAAAAATTTAAAAAAAAAAAAAAAAAAAGAAAAAAAAAATTTCATGTAAGGAAATACACTAATTATCTTAGAAGCTCTGCATTGTTTAAAGTTTTATGTCTCTGATGTTTATGAGAAACTAGTTTGGAAAAGAAAGGAAAAATGCAGAGTATTTCATAATTAAAAATTGAAGTGCACCATTCTTGCAAGATGTGAATAATTCTGAATGATTCATTGAACTAATATTTTCTCATAACTAAGAATGATGTTAAAAGTAATGAGATAGAACAATTTATTTGGTGTGACAAAGTGGCTACTTTATTGATGTAATAGGTTAGAACTTTAGAAATGTACCATCTGTATATTTTAGTTTGGTATCCACTAAAAGTATATGAATTATTTGAAAATGTTAAAATAATCTTTCCTTTTTCTACTATATATGTCCATGTACTGCACATTATCTTTATATAAATGTATATATATGTATCTTAACTAAACCAGCATATTGCAAATGATTGAATACAGAGGCACATCTGAAATACTTCTATTAAGTCAGATTATTTGTAAATATTCTCGTCATTGCTATTTTCTTACTTTTTAATGATTTGGAACTATATATCTTAATAAAGTTCTTTTTATGTTAGCATACAGTGAGTATAATATTAATGTTTTAAGATACTTTCTCTCACTCTGTTGGTTAATGTAAGTGGGCAGGGTATAGGTTCAATCATTCTCTTTAATTATAAGAATATATCTCTCAAAAATAAAAGGCTGGAGATACACTTGGCAGTGCTCAGGGCATACACCTGGCTCTTCACTCAGGGATCATTCCCAGCTGTGCTCAGGGGAGTGCCACATACAAGGTGCCAGGTATCCAATCAGGGTCAATGACATTCAAGGCAAGAGTCCTGCCCACTGTTGTATCTCACTGTTCCCAAGTGTAAATCTTGGCAGTAGACAATCAACCAAAGGGTGTGAGAAATAAAAGAACTTCTGGTATTTCTACCTATTAATCATTTTCGGGACTAAACACTTATTCTATAAGTGGTGTGATTCTTTTGGCATATGTGGAGAAGTGTGGGGGAAGGGACATAGCAAAGGGGACAGTTTTATTGTGTGACATTTGAAATGGAGAGGGATCTGTTTCATGTAGGTGAGTCGATACTTGAGAACTATTAATATAGTTTGCGTTCTAGTTCATTTTATAATATCTTAAAATGGAACACACTTGACTCTCCGTTGAAATGTTTTCAAATTTGGGAGCTATGTATTCAGTCTGGTTAGGAGTGCCTTTCTTCTTATATTTGAATTTAAAGAAATTTCTTTATATTTGAATTTAAAGAAATTTCTCATTCTTTGTGCATTTCTCATTTTTCCTTATGGCATGGCTAGAGAGAAATATTTGTGAGTATGCAAATGTATCCAGAAAAGTAACAGAATTCAGTCTAAATATATAATGGAGCCATATTTGTCTTATACTAATTAAGCTAATTGGTCAGAAATCACTTGTTAAGAAGCCAGGAAGTCACTTTCTAAAATAAATAGAACCAGGATTGAACTTTACCTTCTACTAATTCCTTGATCATATTAAACATTGTGAACCGAGAACAAATTAATAATGAATAACAATTAATGTTTAATATTCTTTGCCAGTGGCCTTTTTTCTTCTTTTTTAGTTTTTTTATTTAAACACCATAGTTACAAGATTGTTCATAATACAGTTATTTTTTTTTTCAGATAAAGTTGTTCATGATTGAGTTACAGTCATACAACTTACAACAATTTTCACCAGTGCACATTTCCCACCAGTGGCATTTTCTTACTAAACTGGAATATATGCATTTATCCAAATTAAAGATATTTAGTGTCTATATCATAAATGTTGCCCATTCACAAACAATCTGAGGGTAGAAGTGAAAGGAAAAGAAAAATGGTGATCAGATCTTTAAAAATCATTTTAGTTTATTGAAATTTTTTTCTTGAATTGGGATTGTTTTGGTTAAAAATGTGGATTGTATAACACATTTAAAATATTCTTGGAACCCAGTAATGGAAAACATTTTTTTATTTTGGAAGTCCCCATTTGACTTTCACAAATAGCTAGTGAAGAAACTATAAATCACTTTCAGGTCTTCTATTAGAGATGGACAAACTGACAAGATCTCATTTTTCAACTTGTAACCAACATGAGAGATAAAAACTTGATGTTGATTATCCAACTGTTTGAAAGTCTAAAAATGGATCTCAGTGTGTTTTCTTATGTAAAAGTGAAAACATTGCTATTTATTAACTTTTATCAATTGCATTTTTCAAACATGAAGAGGTGCGGAAATCATTTTTCCACGATGAAAGTTTCACATTTCTAAAGGACCAAAGATCTTTTAACAAGAGGACTAGCAAGAGACTCTTGAGACTGTCCAAGATAAAAATTCAAATTAATCCTAGCAGCTATATTTACTGACTGGCTCAGTAAAATTATTGTGCTATTTAGAACCAAAAAAAAATTAAGCATGAAATCCAATGTACAAAAGATGTGAAATTCTACTTTGACTTACTGGTATACCCATAGTAGTAGGTAGCTTTGGTACAGGTGAAGATAAATTTTGTTTTAAAAGAGAATTTTTTTCTGAAAAATCTAGGAAACTTTACATACTACAACTGTTTTCAGGATGATCCTAGTTCTAATGGAAAAATTTTTTTCATTAACTTCTGCTGTCTCTGTGATATTGTGATACTGATTTTAAAAATCCAATATTTTCAAAGATATCTATCTGGTAAATGTTCTTGAAAAAGTTTTCCTTAGAGCAGAGGCAAATTTTCTTCCTCTGGGGGAGGAAAAGGCCCTTATATTTTGGGGGCCATTCCAGACATAACAGGGCTTCTTTTTTCTTCTTGCTTTGTGCTCAAAAGTCAAACTTGTGTGTGTATGGGGACTTTTTGTTTCTTGGGTTTAAACTATGACTCTACCACATGCAAAGGAAATGTCACACTAGTGTCTTCTGGAGCAAATAACAGGTTTGTTTTTATCTATTTAAAAAATAATTCTATGTGGACTGGAGCAATAGCACAGTGGCATGCTGCCAACATTGGTTCAATCCTTGGCATCCTACATGATCCTCCAAACCTACCAGGGTATGATTCCTGAAGGTATAATCAGGAAGTAACCTTTGAGCACTGCCATATATAGACTAAAAAAATCCATGTTCTGTGTGTACATTCTCAGCTATGGTACAAATTATGTGCAAAAGGAACACAAAGTCCTAACTTATTCCCATATGATTTAGAAAGTAGGAGAATCAACATGTGTTTTCTAACTGGTTTCTGTGGCACAGATAATAATTTATTTTTAATCTTTATTTTTAATCATTGTAGCACCAATGAAGTTGTGAAAGGATAGTTAACTGTAATTCTATTTTAAAAAAACCTATACTTTGAAATTCTTTTTTTATTTTTTAACCTTTTTGGAGCCATATCTGGGTTTTCTGGAGGCTTGCTTCCTAGTTCTACATTCAGGGATCACCCCTGACATGGTTCAGGGGACCTATACATGGCAAGTGCTTTACCCACTAAACCATGTCTTTGAAGTTTCAAAAACTATGTTTTTGAAGTTCTTGATAACTGGTTATAAATACAATTGATGGACACACTCTGGACCTTTTCTAATTTATAAGGTAGGTTTATGATTAAAAAGTAATCAATGCATTTTGTCCTAATTTTTTTACAACATGGAATGAGGGACCTGGAGCAATAGCACAGTGGGAAGGCCTGGGGTATTGCACATGGCTGACTCAGGTTCAATCAATGGCATTCCACATGATCCCCTTAGTCTACCAGAAGTTATTTGTTAGCAAAGTCAGGAGTAAAATCTGAGTGCCATCGGGTATGCCTCTCAAAAAAAAAACCCACAAATAAAATAAATAAAATAAAATACAAAATGAGATTAATTTTCTACATCAACTTCTAGATGTCTAATTAATTTTAAATATTTAATCAGACAGTTTCATAACCTTGACAAAATATTATCTTCTTAAGTCACTTGGGGAATTTGACTTTAACCACTTCCCACCTTTATCAACAAAATGAAAACTAACAAAGGAATGTTCTTTGCTAATTTATTTATAGATGGCAACACTTGGATGTGGAAAAAGATACCTTTTTAGAATTACTTTTGTGTTAATTATAGAACAAAATCTAAGTTTATCAAATTCCTTGCAAGAACACTATCAATTTTCTTCATTCTTTACTGTAGAAAAGTTATTTCAGAATCTTAATGAGAGCAAAAGCAAATATAATACAAACTGAAAATAATTCCTTTATAATTTCCAAAGGTTCAGAAACCAGTTTTTCCAAGTGCTATTTAGTTAAATGCAAGTATGTTTATTTTATATATAAATCCTTGATTATAAAAAGATCATGGAAAAATTGATGATCCTGTAAAGCCCAAGGTTTACTAAATTGGGCATATAACAGGAACAAGGTGGCATGGAATAGTAACTCTGTTAGAAATCACATTACTAATCATTAGGGAGATGCAAATCAAAATAACAATGAGGTACCATCTCATACCACTGTGACTGGCACACATTGCAAAGAACAAAAATAATCAGTGCTGGAGGGAATGTGGAAAGAAAGGAATTCTCATTTATTGCTGATGAGAATACCATCTAGTCCAGCCTAAATGAAAAACTATATGGATATTTCTCGAAGAACTGGAAATTGAGCTCCCATATGATCCAGCAATACCACTTCTAGAGATATACCCTAGGACCACAAAAACACAATGCCCTCTTCACACCTATATTCAATGCAGCATTTTCACAATAGCCAGAATATGGAAACAACCAAGATGCCCAAAAACAGATGAGTGGCTAAAAAAAAATTGTGGTACATATACACAGTGGAATACTATGCAGCTGTTAGGAAAAAATGAAGTTATAAAATTTTCCTACCCATGGATGGGCATGGAAACTATTATGCTTAGTAAAATATGTCAAAGGGAGAGAGACAGACATAAAATAGTCTCATTCATTTGTTGTATTTAAGAAAAATAAAAGACATTATTGTTATAATACCCAGAGACAATAGAAATGAGGTTGGAATGGCCAGCCCACAATATGAAGCTTAGCACAAAGTGTGATAGGTGCAGTTAGAGAAATAGCTACACCAACAACTATCATGACAATGATAATGAGAGAGAGAAATAGAATGCCTGTCTCGAATACAGGCAAGGGATGGTGAAGGAGGAAGATGGGTTGCATTATTGGAGCAAAGGTTGCACTGGTGACAAGGTGTGCTCTTTTTATAACTGAAACCCAGCTCCAAACATGTTTGTAATGATGGTGCTTAAATAAAGATATTAAAAATACTTCCAAGTCCTTGGAAATTCAAAAATAAATAAATAAATAAATAAATAAATAAATAAATAAATAAATAAATAAATAAATAAATAAAAGCAAGCTCTGCCAGTGTTCTACCTGCTGTTTTGTGTGGTGTGCAGTATCAGATGCACCGAGTGACTTATAAATAGAAGAAACTTTGTTTTGGTTTGGTTGGTTTTGCTTCTTAAACAGTTCATTAGTGAGTCCTCTGGCATATCTAACATTGAGCTGATTTGGGTATATTTTTATAAATAGCAAAACTTTTTTTAAGTCTAATTACAAAACAGCCTAGTAGTTCCATATCAGTTGTTAAGATACATTTGACAACCTGTAAAGTCATAAACGTTTGGTGTTTCTTTGAGATTTAGAAGATAAAACTGTCCCTGAAAGAAAACCAGTGCAGTGTGTGTGTGTGTGAGAGAGAGAGAGAGAGACAGAGAGAGATAGAGAGAGAGACAGACAGACAGACAGACAGAGACAAAGAGAGAGACAGAGAGAGATATCCACTTTCTGGAAATCAAATTTTATCATCTATAGTCATAGCAAGAGGGTCTTTCCCCATCATTGGCACTAGGTATGGATTATAGGTACTTCCTTGCTTCAGAAGATTGATGGCCTGTTTTTGAAATATGAAATCCTATTACCTTTAATGGCAGATAAATATATTTATTGCTTGTACCTTCTGCATCCATATGCCAGACTGTAGACTAAATGGTTAATCCCTATGGAAGCATGTCATGAAATTGTTCTTTTATTGTACATCATCGATAATCCCTAGAGGTCTGAGTGGTGATGAAATATTCAAATACTGAAAGCAAACCTGAATAAGTTTTAAATTCTCTATAATCTCATAAATAATCCATTCTTTCTATCCTAAAGAGATTATATATCAGAAGCCATAAATTTACAGGTAAATTGCTGTTCATTTGGTCAGATGGTTTGAAGGAGAAGACAGTGGGGTACTGGCTGTAAAAGCTTCAAATCCATTTTTGTCTTTTTTTTTTTAAGTTGAGGTGATAATAAACTCTCAGGATACGAGACTTATTACTTTATCTTTTAAAGTTCAGAAAAGCTTAAGCCACAACTATTTGCATTATTCTACTCTCCCTGCATTCCTACAGCAAGGAGAAAAGAGAGTTTTTGTAGCTAAACTGTCAGACTACTTCTTTTGGCAAGAAGTCTAAACCAAATCTAGATCAATCAATTGTTGGAGATGCTATGGAGATTAAAGTTGTCAATTTGTTCTCCATATAACCCATTAATTTTAGTCACACTTATAGACTATTTGCTGTCAGAAACCTTGTCAAATTATACAACTATATGGCAGAAAATACTGATGCCATAATAAAATAATATTGACCAAGATAATTATGGTGCCTAGTTCTAACCAGATGATGTTAGAGACATAAACAGGTAATCATATAAATAAATGAACAAATGAACTATAAGTAATCAACTAAAGAATGAAAATGATAATAAGGAAGAATACCTAATACAACATATGATGAAAAATCAGAGAAATAATTTCCGAGAACTGTATTCATGTTAAAGAATTAAGAACAAGAAGATTTGGCAAGATGCAAGTAAGATGAAAGTTCTTAGGAAAAATGTTCTAGAAAAGCAGGGGAAAAAAAACTCACTGTGCTATAGAAATGAGAAAAGGGATACAGTGACTTCATGTGTTCTGTGTAACCACCAAGTTGAGCTGAACTTGGAGAGGGGGAAGCATACAAATGATCCTAGACTTAAAAAATGACAGCGAGATTTTGAGGTAATGACAGTGATGTCTTGGCCTTAAAGCAGAGAACGGAGAATTCCTTTTTGTTTATTACATAGGCGACTCTGAATAATAAGAGCACAATGAGAAGTAAGAGTAGAAATTAGAAGTTATCAAGTTTGGGTGGATAAATTTTTTTTTTTGGTCTTTGGGTCACACCCGGCGGTGCTCAGGGGTTACTCCTGGCTGTCTGCTCAGAAATATATCCTGGCAGGCACGGGGGACCATATGGGACACTGGGATTCGAACCAACCACCCTTGGTCCTGGATCGGCTGCTTGCAAGGCAAACCCGCTGTGCTATCTCTCCAGGCCCGGGTGGATAAATTCTTATTGAACCAAATATATTCATTCTCTACCTTTCCTATTCTGGCCTGGGTTCCAGAAAGTGGAGTCTTTAGAAATACCCAGTAGACCCCCTTTCTCCTGACTTCCAACTAGACTTGGAAAATGGGAATCACAGACAAAAAATGAGAGGTAGATGATTCAGAAAAGTCCTTTATTCTTCTGACTTGCTCTCTGCTCCATCTGGCAGCATTCCTCTCTTGGCAGTCAAAAAACAACTGTCCTGTTTCCCTCATCATTCAGATCTCTGATAACCCTTTCATAACACTTGGCCCAGCTTATTAGTCTTAAGAAACTGTAGTGTGCCTTGTTTTATTTTGTTTTTTATTTTTTGGTAAACTGATCTTTTTTTTTTTAAATTTTTATTTTGACCATCTTGGCTTACACATCTTTCACAGTAGTATTTTATGTACATATTAACATTGAATCAAGGGAATTCCCATCACCAAATTTGTCCTCCCTCGTCCCCTGTTCCATTCCTGCAAACCATATCCCCCACCATCAACCCCCGGGGCTGCTAGAGTAAGTGGTCCCCTTTGTGTCTAGCTTACTACTAGTGATCATATACCTGTTTGGTCCTGGTACCCTCCCTTGTTTCCTTCTCTATTTGAGAGGCGGAGCTAGATAGTTCGAGTTCTGTGGTTTTGTTTGAAGGAAAGAAAATCAATAGAACGGGGTAAAAAATCAAATAAGCTGAAAATGGGTGGAGTCCTTATAGAGGCTTTCAACCTTAGTTTGAGAGAGGACAGAAAAAAGGTAATTGAAACACCACAACAATACAGAAAGAAATATCAAATAAAATATCCAGTGAGCACTACAGCAATAAAGACAAGCACCACACAATAGTCTCGGTCCTGAAATCAAACCATGCTGGAGTGAAAAAAGAAAAAGAAAGATAAAATAAAATAAAATAAAATAAAATTGGAGACATCAACGTCAATATCTACACCAAACTAAAGAAGTCAAAAAAATCAATCAATAAACAAACATATAAGTGGGTAAAAGGGTTATTTTCTGGGGCTTTTCCCCCCTGCATAGGCACAGTAACTATTGAGGGACATTATAGAGGGAATTCCCTTGGCCTAGGAGATACAGGGTTTCTCCACCCTTGAAGTATACTCTCATGTAATTAACTATAGACTCCTTGCATGATCATTTACTTTCCTCTCGGTGCTTTTGTGGTGTATGGAAGACTTCTGCTTCGTCATGGATGGTAAAATCAGACCTCTGTATCTAGAGATCTTGGTGTCTGTATAGCTTAAGGAATGGAGCTTATGATGAAGTTTTTCTTCGTGGAATTTATCTTTTTATTAAATGTAATGTATGTTTGTTTCTTGCAAAATAATATTAGTATCATTTGCCAGCTATTAACTGAGCTCATGACTATTCTCTTTTGTTACCATTGGCTTTACCATCTACATGATGCGTAAGGTGCATGTGTGTTTTAGATACAAAATATAGACTTATAGAGTCTTACATAATTTACATATGAACTTCAAAACAAAAGATAGTTAGCTAGTCTATGTCTTTTGATTGAAGAGTTTACTTATTTTCATTTAATGTAATTATTGATAGGAAGGATTTGTTAAATCCACTTTGGTCATTGTTTTCTAAATTTCTTATAGCTTTTTCATCCCTACTACCTCCTGTTGCATGTTCTTACTGTGTTGCATTTTGTTTTTGCAATGGCACACTAATTTCTTAGTCATTTCCTCTGGTGTATATTCTACCTTATTTTAGTTGTGGCTATCATTGTAATTACAAAACATCTCTAAAGTCATAAGATTCTTTTATACATTGTCAACATCTTAAATTTTAATTGCAATTACAAACTGTTTCTTAATATCTCTACCACCCCAAATTTACATAATTGTTCTTCTAAATTATATTTTAATTAAATTAGCACAGATAGAATTTTATAATTTTTATTTAAATTTTGTCCTCCAAAATTGTAATAATGAAGCCTACTATAATTGCCTATGCTTTACTTTTATTGGAGTAGCCTATATATTTGTTTGACTTCATGTTTATCTTTAACATGTTTTTTTTAATATGATAACTCATTTCAGCATTTCTTGTTGAACAGTTCTGATAATGGACTTTCTTAGTTTTGATTTATCACAAAAGCCTTAATTTTTTAAAAATTTGTAGTATACCATATACTTTTTCTTTCAGAACTTTTCTTTTTATTTCAGAATTTTGAATATAGTACTCCATATGTCCTTTCCTGGCTTGCAATGATCTCTGCTAAGAAAATATCTGTTAAATGTATGAAGACATGCTTGGAAAATATAAACATATTAGATTATTAATATATTGTAACTGCTTTATCATGCTCAGATAAATGAGATAAGCTTCCTTTCTGTGTTAAAGGAACAAGAACAAGGAAGCAGAGGTACTTCAGAAACTTTTTGTTTTTTGAGTATAGAGAAAAAATGAAGCTATATATTTTTCTTTTCTCCTTTTGTGTTTAATTTAAATGCATAGCAATTTAACGCAAATCCTCTAAGGATACCCATGACTTTTTTCAAAGAGTGGATCATACACTCTTTGAAACAATAAAGACCTGCAAATAGCTAGAGCAACCCTTGGGAAAAAGGAACATGGGAGCATCACTTTTCCCAACTTTAAATTATATTATAAAGCTATAGTCATTAAAACAACATGGTACTGAAATAGAGAGATCCTCAGATCACTGGAATAGACTTGAGTATTTAGAGAATGTTCCCCAGATATACAATCGATTAACCTTTGATAAAGGGTCAAGAAATAAAAATAGCAAGAAAAAGCCTCTTCAACAAGTGATATTGGCATAACTGGCTATCCACTTGCATGAACAAAGGTCAAATACAAATGGATTAAAGACCTTGGCATCAGACCCGAAATCATATGGTATGTAGAACAACACATATGTAAAACACTCCACAACATGAAGACTAAAGATCTATCTTTAAGGAGGAAACAGCACTCTCCAAACAAGTGGAAGCAGAGTTAAACAGATGGGACTATATTAAGATGAGAAGCTTCTGTACATCAAAGGAAATAATTCTTATATACTCAGAATGGGAAAAACTATTCACCCAATACCCATCAGACAAGGGGCTAATATCAAAATATACAAGGTACTGACAGAACTTAACAAGAATAAAACATATAACCCTATCAAAAAATCGGGAGAAGAAATGAACAGACACACTGTCAAAGAAGAAATGAAAATGGCCAAAAAGCACATGAAAAAAATGCTCCACATCAATAATTATCAGATACAAATCAAAACAATAATGAGGTAACATCTCATACCACAGAGATTGGCACACATCACAAAGAATAAGAATAATCAGTGCTGGCGGGGATGTGGGGAGAAAGGAACTCTCATTCACTTCTGGTGGGAATGCTGTCTAGTCCAGCCCTTATGGAAAACAATGAGATTCCTCAAAAAAATTGGAAATTGATCTCCCAATGATCCAGCTATACCACTCCTAGGGATATACTCTAGGACCACAAAAACACAATACAAAAATCCCTTCCTCACATCTATTCTTATTACAGTGTTATTTACAATACCCTGACTTTAAAAACAACTGAGATGCCCTTCAACAGATGAATGGCTAAGGAAACCATGGTACATATACACAATGGAATATTATACAGCGATCAGGAGAGATGATTGTGAAATTTTCCTATATATGGATGTACATGGAAACGTTATGCTGAGTGAAATAAGCCAGTGGGAAAGAGAGATGTGATTATTTCACTGATCTATGGGTTTTAAGATAAGTAAAATACATTTTTTATAATCCCCAGAGATGAGGGCCAGGAGGACCAGCTTACAATATGAAGCTTACCACAAAGAGTGGTGAGTGCAGTTAGAAAAATAACTACACTAACAACTACCATGACAATGTTAATGAGTAGGAGAAGTAGAATGCCTGCCTGGAATATAGGCAGGGGTAGGGGAGGAGGGAGATAAGGGCATCAATGGTGGGAATGTTGCTCTGGTGAAGGGTGGTGTTCTTCGTATGACTGAACCAAATACAATCATGTTTATAATCATGGTGTTTAGAAAAAAAATTAAAAAATAAAACATAAAAAATAAATAACTAGCATTTATTTAGGAGGCATTATTATTTGTCAAGGTTAGTTAATGGAAAAATGAAGTTTATGTCAATAAAAGGATATTAAAGAAAATACATTTTCTGTTAGAATTTAGATACTATCTGGTTGACTCTGCTTAATTTAGATGACTACTACTTGGAAGTGAAGAAGTTTCCATTTTTATAGATATCAAAATCAGTATAATCACTTCCCATGCTAATCAATCAATGTAAAAAATAAATGGTAAACTAATCAATTTCAATACATTTTTAAAATAATTTTTATTTTGACCAAAGTGAATTGCATCTTTTACAGTAATATTTTAGGTACATAGTGACATTGAATCAGGGGCATTCCCACCACCAGTATTGTCCTTCCTCCATCTTTTCCCAGCATGCATCCCATATCCCACTTCTTTGCCCCCCAGCTGCTAGAATAAGTGGTCCCCTCTGTGTCTAGCTTGTTGTAGATTGGGTATCGATCTGTTGTCATTAGCTTTAACTTTTTCTTTCAGTTATGGATTACAGGAATGGTTTTTGGTTGACACACATTTTAAAAATGGTTACTATCTACTCTAAAATGGTAGATTAAAGAAAATACTCCTCAGTATAACCAAATAGGGGAATCGATTCTTTCTTTATTTTATTATATTTACATATAATTGCAAAACTGTTTAATTTAAAGGACCATTACCAAACAGCCTTAAAAGTCAATTGAGTTTTGATGCCGGATAGATAGCACAGCAGCAGTGCCTTTGCCTTACAAGCAGCCAACTTGGGAGGGACCTAGGTTGGATTTCTGGCATCCCATATGGTCCCCCTACCCTGCCAGGAGCAATTTCTGAGCGCAGAGCCAGGAGTAACCCCTGAGCTTGGCTGGGCGCACCCCCGCCAAAAGAAGTCAATTGAGTTTTTAAAAGTCTTAGTAAAAAATCTTAACCAATAGTGAATTTTTATCAATTAGAAATATACCGTGTCCTCCCACTTCTAAGATTACTTCTGATTGCCCAAGATTTAGTTCCAGAAAATTTCATATTTAATTTTTAGTCATATTTTGGCAAAGAGTGACATTCACATGGTTTCCTAATTGGGCCAGATTGAAGAGTTGACCTGATGGCACTTTAACTTTAGTATCTTATTTATATGTATTTGTTATTTTTCTATGTCCCAATCTGCTCGTTCTTAAAATACAAAGATTCACAAGAATGCATATCCCTTTGTTCAAAATTACCCTTCAACTGGTTTAAAAAAGTAAGTTATCTCCATGTATTATTGGATCTTTGCTGAATGCCCTCAGACAATTTTCATTAATAATTTTAAGCCAAAAAATCTTAGTAACTATTCTCATTATTTATATTGTCTGAAAGTAGAGATAAAGAAATACTAAAACCATATTAGCAAAATTATCACCTTTTTGTTTATTATTGCTATGAATAAATTCAACTTGAGTATCTTAAAAGTTTGAGTATAGCATGAAAATAAATTACTTTTGATTTATAATGTATTATAATAAGAATAAACATTGATGTAAAAGAGAAAACAGTTCAACTGAGAACTACCATTAAGTCACATGAATATATCTGTACAATTTTGCCAAAATTCCTAAGAGAATGGATTGAATAATACTTATTACTGTTTTTAGTAAAACAAACTCTAAGAAACACAGCTTTCCAATAGTAAAAATTTCCTTCCATCTAAATTCTTGGAATGTTTCTAAAAAGTGATTATTCACAGGCACACTATCAAGACATATCTTTAAAAACCCATTTGTGTTAGGCTATTCCCCACAGATTATGTTGACTTTAAAATGTTTCTGAGTACTAGCTTGGACTGTCTGTATCATTGCAATAAAGAGGAATATAAAAGTTAACACAACTTTGGAAACTTAAGCTAAACTAATTAAAAAAAAAGAAAAAACTTTCTTCATTTGAGAGATTCGCCTTCATTTCTTTTTCTTTTTCATTTTCATTACTGGTAACAATACCAAACTGGTGATTGTTGAAATCCATTTTGTTCTTGTCATCAAAGATTTAAGATTTTATCTAAAACAGATTCTCTTAGAGTGGGTAATGAGCAGAGAATTTAAGAAAATACTATTTTTAAGAAAATCTTCAATATTAGTATTTTTCACATATATGTGTGCATATGTACTAAAAGTTTGATAAAGATGTCTTGAAATGTATAGTTTATTTAGGGTAGCCAAATTAGTTATTATTTTATCTCTTTATTAACCCAATCTTAGTGGGAATCATTATACACCTGGAATACAGATGATATTTTAATAAGTGATAGAATGCAGAAAATGTTGACTTTAAAATATTTCTTGGTTGATGTCATATCATCATAAATCTCTCATCTCCTGTTGCTTTGAGATGTATACTTAGGAATGTCTATTTTGAGTCAATATACAATATTGAGAGCCTGGCTGAAGTTGATTTTAGCATGAGAGATTGTCCAATTATGGAAATAATCTTAATGGTAACACATTAAACATTAAACATACAATCTCGAAAAAGGTATGGTTGGCATACTTTTTGAGAGATTCTACATTCATTATAAAAGTAGTAAATAAAATAAAAGGGACATTTAAATTTTTTAAATTATCAAGAGATATCTATCATCAAAATATGTATATGAATCTAAAATGCATATATGTGCTTTTTATTGAGACTACAGTAACTATGGAAATAAAATATAAAGTTAACAAAGTCTTCTATAACCAATTATAATTTATTTTTCTTTAATTCTTTTATATTGTTAAACTCTTTCTAGCTTATATTACTTTGTCTATTTAAATGCAAGATAGATCTCAATTTTTTCTTTTTCAAACCATTTGTATTATATATTTCTTTCTCCTCTGTTACCCAATTGACTTATTTCTACTGCACCATAATCGTTTTTGGCCATAGAAACTCTTAACTACTTAGTGTTTATCTGAAATGTTTGCATGTTCTTTGAAGTCAGTGTCTGTGGATTATATTTTATTTTTTTTAGAGAGTGAATTTGGGGCTCAGTGCTCAGAAATCACTCCTGGCATGCTGTGGAGACCATATGGGTTACTGAGAATGGACCCCAGGTCAGTCCCAGCTCGACCACGTGTAAGGCAAATGCCCTAAGGCTGTGCTATCACTCTGGCTGCCATAGATTATATTTCTTATTTTCACACAGTATAAGTAGCTACTATAGCTAACATAAACTTGATCCTCACTATATAAACAAACTTAAAAATGGCATTATTCCTATTCTCTAAATTGACAGAAAAAGTGTTCTGTTTAAAAGCGACAATTCTATTATTATTTAAAAATAGATCTTGATAATCATTTTTAATCTTGAACATTATTATTATCCTTCTTTTCCCTCCCTTCCAAACAATTTGTAGAGAGAATAATTTAAATGCAAGGCCTGATTAATTACCACTCTCAGTTTAAAAAAGAGGATTTGGCAAACTCAGGGATACTGAGAAAATAGATGGGAAAGAGTTTGTAGAAACAGAATCAGTCCCGGGGTGATGGTAAGTAATCTAGTATGTAGGTCTGAAATGGCTGGTCCTTATTTCTTACTCTTGTTTTCTAAGACAAACAGTTTTATCTCTAGACATAGTGCTGTCCTACAGTCATGTGTTATTTTCCATTCTCCGAGCTTATGAAGTAAGTTAATTTCATTGACTAAATTCATGAAATAAAAGTTAACTTCATTTATCATACTCAATAGGACAATTTTCAATGTTTTCACTTTTAGCTATAACATAATGTGATAGAGTTGTTATGCCATGCAAAATGAAAAATACTTTTGCTTATTTTATTCAACTGGCTATTTACTTCGTGTACAATCTGTGATGTGCTTGTGAAGTTAGTCTTGTTTATTTTAATGTTTATTAAGATACCATAAATTACAAAGTTGTTCATAGCATAGTTGTTTCAGGCATGCAGTGTCCCAATACCAATTCTGTCACCAGTGTCACCCCTTCCCTCCATCAATGTCACTAGGTTCTCTCATTTATTATCTTGCCCCCACTCTGGCAGGAATGGAACAAATTTATTTTATTTTATTTTCTCCAACAAAACTTAAAGGAAAGAGGAAGTAACTCAGGAAAATTCTATTGTGATGACTTTATGCTAAGTGAATTTAACCTAAGACACTAATTCATTGTTTAGAATGTACAAAATCCCTAGGAATAAACATAGCTTTCTTAAACTAGTAGAGTACAACCATCCACACTATTAGTGAGTGCCAGAGTCAATGCCACATGTTGGAAAAGTGGTCTTGTTCTTTAGATAAGTTCTTTTCATTCTTCTTGCAAAGCCGTTTAAAGGCTATAAATTCCCTAAGTTGTTCCTGTCTATGAAGCTCTGTATCTTTCTTCATTCCTTAAAATTTGAATGCTAATGTAGCTGGCTAAAGTATTCTTAATGCAGTGTTCATTTTGTTGAGGTTTTGTGCTATACTTCCGTCTACTCTTCTGGCTTTAGAGTATTATTAGAAAGAACTGCTGTGCATCTTTATGGAATTTCCTCTGTATGTAAGTCCACTTATCATCGTTTTTCATTCTGTATTCTGTCTCAAACTTTGGATTTTGTCATTTTAAATACAGTGTGCCTTGGAATTTTCCTAGTTGTATCTATTTTTTCCTGGGACCCCTTGAGCCTCTTGGATCTCTGTTCCTATATTCCTCAATTCTGAGAAATTCTTCTAAAAATTTTCTTTAACTATTGTTTCTGCATGGACTTTACCTTAGGGACTCCAATAATTCATATATAGTTGCTCTTGAACTCATCCCATAATTCACTGTGATACTGTTCAGTTCTCTCCAAACTATCTTCCACCTTCAGTTTATTTTCAGAAGCTTCCTCCTTATCATCATGCAGCTCCTTAATTTTTTTCGGAATTTCTGTTGCCTTTCTTCTATCACCTATCATGTTCATCTTTTCTGTCATTTCTAATTGTAGTAGTTTGTTCTTGTTAACTCTTTTGTTTTACTTTGCTTTGCTATCTGTGATATCATTTTTTGAAGTCACAGCATTACTAAAGACATTGTTTGATAATTTATAGGTGTTTTATGTATTTGGTGATATTATTTTTACTCATTAGACTTTGTGGGTTTCCACATATTTTCCACATCATTTTGTAGAGTTCTTGCTATGCTGAGGATAAGGCTTTGCAGTTAGACCCCCTGAAGATTAAGCTGAGCTTGCTTCTGTCTTCTCTCTCTGAGTAATTTTCAAGTAGATCTGCCACATAATTTAGGAGCTGTGAGCCAAGAGGTCCACTTACATGGCATAGGTTGTATGTGAAGGCTGCTGGCGTAGTATGGCGTGTGAACTAGCCAGAAGAAAGAGGCTCTGTTCCTATTCTGGATTAGTCCCTCTGATATCACCCAGAGGGAGCCTGGCCCAGAATGATGGAGCAGCAGGTTACATATTTATATCTTTCCCTGTTCTCTCTTTTTATTTTTTGGTTTTGGGGCCACACTTGGTGGTATCAGTGGTTAACTACTGGCACTTCTCTCAGGAATTACTCCTTCTGGCCATACTGGGTATTGGGGATCAAATACAAGCCAGTCATATGCAATAAAAGCACTCTTCATTATGTGCTATCACTCTCCCTTCCATGCCATATATTTTTACATATTGCAATTTACCATAGATCCACAGGGGGCTCAGTAAATATCCATTATTTTGGTAAATAAGCTAAGCAAAGAATGCTGCTTATCAATCAAGCAATAAAGGAAGGCCTTAAGTTTTATTTATTTTTTTACTAAATGTAAGTATTCTTTTACAAATTTCAAAACAAGGCCAAAAGTATCAAAGATGTGGTCTTGTTCTTTTTGGAACTTCTTGCCAGCAGATACACAAATAAGCAAAGAACAAATTCCTGTTCTTGGGGAACAGCACATTTTTAGCTGAGGAAAACAACTAAAGAGAAATAGAAAAACACTAATGAGATGCATTTGTTTTTTCATGTTGAGGAGCTTGGACTCATCTTAGAAGCTTGTTAAAGGGCAGATGTATTGCCCTTTGAACTGTGAAAAATAAGATCACTAACTACAGAAATCTTACTTTGACAACCATGACAAGACAGAACTTACCTTGGGACCAATAAGGAAAACCCTACCCTAGGCTGTAGCTCAGGACTCTTACAAAAAAAAATCAAGATTTCTTAGTACAGAGGCCCAACTTTGACAACAGAGACTGAGCAGAATCTTTGGAACCATAATATCCTGGCTTCGGCTTAGGGACTGAACAAAAACAGAGAGCACTTGTTACAGAAGACTGACCATAACAACAATGATGAAACAGAACCTCTAGAACCATAAAGACTCTATCCTAGACCTTGTCCTATGACCTGTGCATATACCAAGATCGCTACCTACAGTGGCCTGATTTTCTCATCACAACTGAGAGGAAAGTTTCCTGGCACCACAAAAAAGCCCTTGGGATGTAATGAGTATGTATGGAGCCAGTGGTTGTTCCCATGACAGTATGCTTCAAGGGTGGAGAAACCCTGAATCTCTTAGGCCTCAGGAATTCCTTTTTTTTGCCTACACACACAAAAAAAATTGGGGAACACCAAACCCTGCCACTCCAGCACTCCTTCTTTTTCTTGTTTTGTTTTTATTGTTTGTTTGTTTTTGATATTATTTTCCTTCTCTTTTTTCTTCTTTTTTTTTCTTTCTTTTCCACTCTTGTGGTTATTATTTGGTGATTTTTTTTTTTGCTGGTTGCACTTATTTTCTGTTTTTGGTAGCTGCTACCAATTTTTTTCCTTCTATTTTTCTTATCCTTTATCTCCAACAGAATCACATAACTTGAATCATTCAGCCTCATAAATTGAGGGGGGGGGGAAAGGATGATACAAGATAACATGTAGTGAAAATAAAAAATGATCAGACTTGAACACCAAACCCAAAGTCAATGACAACAGAATAGATACCCAATCTACAACAAGCTGTAAAGTGGAGACCAGTTACACTAGTATTCTAGGGGGTAAAGGAGGGAAATATGGGATACATGCTGGGAACAGGGGTGGAGGGAGGAAAACACTGGTGGTAGGAATGCCCCTCATTCATTGTCACTATGTACCATAAATAATTCTGTGAAAGATTTGTAATGCATTTTGGTCACAATAAAAATTTATTTTTAAAAAAAGGGCAGATTCAGGTGGAGTGAACCTGGGGTGAGCCCTCCCTTTCTGTGTTTCTCCCTCTACCATAGACCACAAGGTTCCATTCAGGCCCATTACTACCCTGTACAAGTAGACTTTTATCTCTGACTTTTATCTGTCATAGGTGGAAAAGTTTTAGAACTAAAATGAACAATGATCTAAAGTTCTCTGAGTTCTTCAACTTTGGCCCGCTGTGCATTTACATTGTTGCATATTTTTCGCATCTTCCACCACTTATTTTCTAGTTAAAACTTGATCTAAACCAATCTTTGTTGGATTCTTCTTTTAATTTTTTATTGAGTTTTAGTTACACAATGTTCCAGTACCCATCCTTTTACCAGTGTACATATCCCACCCCCCTGTTTCCTTCCCACACACAACACACCACCACCACTTACCCCTATAACAGACACTTTTCTATTCTCTCTCTTTTCCCCCTTTTATCCTTTTATATACTGTGGCTTTCATGGTTGGATTCTTGATGAAGAGAAGAAGTGAGACCATGAACCATCTTGCTATAAAATTAATGTTCTCTCTTCTTAGGCAACTTTAAATAATTATTAAATTACCTTAATAATTATTTATATAATTTGAAGATTATTAAACAATTATTGAATGAGTTCAAAACATCTTTTACTTAAAAGAGCTCATTGCACAAATTATCTTTTGAGTTTTGCTTCTTATCATTTTCTTGACCCAGTTTTTCGCAATGTCTTCAATTTTTATTTTTATCCATTTTCCATAAAAATTTAAGGTGCCTAAAAACAGTTTCATGTAATTTTGAACTAAAATACCTTTTAATTTAATATTTCACTAGAATTAGCTGTTTGTGTCAAATCAGCTTGTGTTGAGGGTCTGTGGCCAAGAATGTGGAATGAGTCATTTGAGAAGTTCATGAAAATTGTCCCTTTAGTGACCTCTTCTTTAGTGTTACCTCTTTTCCCTGGCTGGCACCAGTAGGTATGTGAGGATTATGACATATTAAGGAAGCATTGAGCCAAGGACAGTGATGCCATCCAGACTTTGCACACTGCTTAAGAGTTGTAAATGATCTAATAAAGGTTAGTTACAATTGTGAAATTGCCTTTTCAATTTGTTTATATAAATAAAACAGCTAGAACTGGAAATTTTTAGATTGCCTAAGAAGAAGATAAGTATTTCTGTAAGGAGTCTATCTCCCTAAAATGCTAAAAGACTTATAATTTAAGATTTCTAACATTCTGAGTGGTTATTTTTCCTTTTTCTGTAAAAAAGAAACTATAGAAATAGGTAGATTTACCTTCAGATATCATAATTACACTATTGAAGAAATTGTATGTTTTCTTCATTTTTTTGCTGGGATTGTTCATGGACCTATCTTCTCAAAAAGTCTGGGATAAGTAGTCATCTTTATTTTTATAAAGTTTTTCATCTTATCCACTGTGATTTACAATATTTTGTTAGAGTTTCGTGATTATATCATTCTACCACTGCACCCTCTACCAGTGGATTCTCTCTCAAACACCCCCATCCCCACACATACACCCCACTACCCCTGGCACAGCATGCTCAACTATGTATAACTGAGAACTGGACTATAAAAAAATTTCTCTTTAATATAAAAATGCTATCTGTATAAAGCAATTTAAAAAGGACTAGAAAGGAAGTACAGTGAGTAAAGTCCATGATATCACTGGGTGTTACTCTGGACACCACATGAGAACTATCAAAGTGGCCAGTGTTAACTCATTTGGACCCTAACATTTAACCTTGGATTGGGCCAAAGTGATAGCACAGAGGGTAGGGTGTTTGCCTTGCACATGGCCTATCCAGGACTGATCCGGGTTTGATCCCAGGCATTCCATATGGTCACCTGCTGAGTGTGGTCAAAAAACAAACAAAGCAAAACTAAAAAACAAACAAACAAACAACAAAAAAACACCTTGGACACTACGATTAAGGTCCATATCCTTGAATTATAAGATTTAACCTTAGACCCAATTAAAAACTTCTTTTTGAAGAAATGCTATTTCTCATTCACTGAGAGAGACTGACTCTTTTAAAATATTTAATTTAAAGAATTAGTCACCTTTTCCCTGTCTTTGGTTGGTTTTTAAACATTATATAGAGATAAAAAAAAATCTAAATATCAACAATAAAGGTGAATTTATTTTCTCTATTTTCAAAGCATTTTCTCTCTATTCTCATAGCTTTATCAGTACTCAAACATCTGATTCTTCCCAGTTCATTCTCACTCCTTTAAAGTAAGAACTAGTTTAGAAATACCCCAATTACATTTCTTTCTCAAAGGAACAATTTGGAGAACCTCAGAATAATTACAAAGTGACTCAGCAACTGATATTCAGGCTAAGAGAAAGTTGGATATATAATGTTAATGTTAAATAATAGTTTTATTATATCTTTTTTTTTTTTTTTTTTTTTTTTTTTTGTGGTTTTTGGGTCACACCCGGCAGTGCTCAGGGGTTACTCCTGGCTCCATGCTCAGAAATTGCTCCTGGCAGGCACGGGGGACCATATGGGACGCTGGGATTCGAACCGATGACCTCTTGCACGAAAGGCAAACGCCTTACCTCCATGCTATCTCTCCAGCCCCCAGTTTTATTATATCTTGACCAAGATAGAATTAGAGAGATACCAACAAAGGGAACAGAAGCTACTTTCACTGTTAAACAGCTATGAACTTTTTGTCTTATGGATAGTTAAATCTGATAGTAGGAGACAGTTTTCACAAGAGTAGGAAGTCTACTATCAAGAGGCTTATCAAAGAAAAAGGAGGCACATTTAAAGAGCCATCTGAGGCAACTAGACCAAAATAGTTGACAAGAGTCTATGGGATTTGGAAGGTGATTGTCACAGAGGCAACTAATGCCTCAGATCACACCATAGCAGAATAAGGAGAGAAAATACCCTGAGTTCTTTCTTGTTTCATCTCAAACTTCTGATAAAGCCTGTCTTTTGCTGAACTCAATCAAAAATTACCTAATGAATTGATTTTCATGCCATTTGTCTTTACTTAAAAAAATTAAAATAGCAAAGCTTATTGAAATAGAATTTCTTTATAACTATATAAATGGGATCATTTTGCAGATCTGAATATGCTATTTAAGTTCATCATTAAAAGTCCAATTCTGTCCTTTACATATATATAATTGACATATATAATATATAACCATTTATATATGGTTTATATATAATTGACTTCACACCTATATAATTAACTCCCTTTACATAATTTACTCATCTCTTTTCTTCTTGTAAACACTCATTTTATCCTGTAATATAAAAGGAGACCCTTTGCTTTATTCACAACATTTATTGGTTTGTTTCTTAATGTACCACAATGAATAAAATCATATGGTGTCTGTTTTTTCATTCATTTTTATTTCCACTCACTATCCATGTGACTTTTTGCTCCTGATATCATCCTCTTTTTTCCCCCTCATTTTATGAGGCAGAACAAGATAATTCAAATTTTGTGGTTCTGTTGAGAAAAAGGAAAAAATAAATAAAAGGAAAGCTGGGAGGAGTTTCTCTAGCCTTTTAGGAGCTATCAATATAAATTTAAAAAAAGAATGGGAAAAGAAAAAACAAACACCAAAACAAGTAATAAACAACAAGAAAAAAAAGAGAAATAAAAGAAAAAAATAAAGGAGGGCTGGTGTGGCAAGGTTTTGTGTGTGTGTTTGTTTGTTTTATAGACACAGTAAGTATATTTTTTTAATTTTATTTATATATATGTATATATATATATATGTATATATATACATTTTTTTAATTTCACTTGTTTTGGTTCTGCTTGGTACAAAATTCTAGAAGAAAAAGTCTTGCTTGGGATAAAAGCTCAGGTCAATACCAGGGCATAGAGATTGCAGAGCCCGCCATTCTTACCCCCAAATGCACAAGCAATATAATATGGCACTGTTCCCTTTTGCTTAGGCATACTAAAAAAGGAAAAATCTTATGATTAGAACAAGCTCTAATCTACTAGGAATAAGGACCTATGCATTTTATAATACAGGGGCTCCTCCCACTCTGAACATTTGTCATGGGGACTATATTTAGATCTCTAATTCCAGAGGTCTGACTTTGACAACAGCAACTGAGCATAACTCTGGAATTATAAGGAAAGACACTCTCCTAGGCTTTGTCCTAGGATCTGTATAAAAACCAAGATGACTAATTGCAGAAAACTGACTACAACAACGTGACGAAGCAGAACTGGAACCATAACTAAAGACTCTATCCTAGACTTTGTCCTATGACCTCTGCAAATACCAAGATCTCTAATTACAGAGGACTGATTTTGTCAATAACAACTGAGCAGACCATTTCCTGGCACCATAAAAAGACCCTGGGGTGTGAAAATGAGTGTGTACAGAACCTATAGTTGTTCCCATGACAGTATGCTTCAAGGGTGGAGAAACTATTTTCACATGCATTCTCAACTTACCAAATCTAAAATTTATAACAATCCCTTCAAACAAAGCACTTATATTAACAATTCTTGGCTTTAACACTATTGGTTATATTTAATTTAAGTTCTTATTAACCTTGTACAATATCACAAGTGGTTGTAATAAAAGTAACACATTATTATAGTAACACAGCAGTTTAATAATAATGCACTATTATGTTACAGATACTTTTAAACTAATTTACTACTACTCTTTTATACAATTCTGACAATAACCTATGGGAAGGAATATGATTATTACCATTTCACAGAGACAAAGAATGTGTCAGATAGATAGATAGATAGATAGATAGATAGATAGATAGATAGATAGATAGATAGATAGATAGATAGATAGATGATAGATAGATGGATAATTAATTTTACCAGGCTCACTCCAAGTAAATCAGAGACAAGTTTTTGTTACTCAACTCAAAGTTTATAATCACTCTTTAGGGTGTCTAAGGTACATACCTGTACATTACATAGTTTTGTAATACCTATGTGCTAGTTCAACTTTCTGGAAACACATTTTCTACCTAGAAATTCTATAATTTCATTAATGTGGATTTGTTGATGAGTCCTATGTTTTCGTGATCAAAACTGTCTTTATTTTTCTTTTGCTCTTGCAACTGCTATTTTTATTGGCTACAGAAATCTAGGTTGATAGTTATTTTAATTTAAAGCCTTGAAGTTTTAACTATACTATACGTAAGCCTTTATTTGTTCTGTAAAGAAGCCCACTGTTAGTCCTATTACTGTTCTTTTATAAGGAGTAAAATTTTGGCTTGATCTTGTTCATAGTTTGTTTTTGAATTCCTTTTAACTTTGTTATACTATGTGTGAATGTGATTTTCTTGTTTGAAATTATTTTAGTTATTTAAAAGTTTGTCAAATTTTATTTAACTTTCTCTTATAATGCCTGAATATAATGTAGAATAAGTGAATTTCTGGTAAAAAAAATGGATATTTTTCATTTTCAGTTTTCTAATGAAAACCAACTTTTTTTTTTTTTTTTTTTTGGTTTTTGGGTCACACCGGTCAGTGCTCTGTACTCAGTTACTCCTAGTTCTGTGCTCAGCAGTCACTCTTAGCAGGCATGGGGGACCATATGGGATGCCGGGATTTTAACCACCATCTATTCTGGGTCTGCTGCATGCAAGGCAAACACCCTACTGCTGTGCTATCTCTCTGACCCCTGAAAACAAACAATTTTAAGGAGAAATTACAATAAAAATGTTATTCATATGATTGTAGTCATGCAACTAATTTAATGTGTCAATAATAAGAGCAAAATAAAATTTTAATTAAAATTTATTGGACTTTTTAATAATTAGATTTATAGTTTCAGAAATTCTGTGTTCACAATCTTACACTCTTGGATCCATGGGTTTCCAATGCCTGTGCTCAAACTTTACTACCAATCTACAAAAATGTTTATTTTTTTCTACTTTAGTTGTACAGATTTCTCTTGTAGAAATACAATGTATTTCTTTTATTTTCACAAGTATAAAATGAAAACTATTTCTTCCTACAATATTCTCCCTATTTTATCTCTCATTTTCATCTAAAATGCTAAAATTTTTAACTTTTCTTTTGTTAGTAATTTTTCAGTCACTGATTTAATATTCCTTACTTGCTTGACAATAAATTGTATAAGTACATAAAATTTTTTTCACATTTAATATATAAATTTTATGTATTTATGCTTGTAGTGGAAGAATCAGTCTAAAAATAGTCCATTCTATTTTTAAAATCGGCAAGATTCTTTCTCCTTGTATATGCTACTATGAGTTACATGATAGCAAAGGAATTGTGATTCTATATGTCTCAAAGACAAGTTACTACTTCTATTATTTTAAATAATTTATTTAATCACTATGGTTACAAACATGTTCATAGTTGGGTTTCAGTCATAGAATGTACACCTCCCTCAACAGTGGAACTTTCCCACCACCAATGTCCCAGATTTTCCTCCTCCCCCCATACCCTGCCTGTCTTTGACAAAGGCATTCTATATCTTTCACTATCATTGTCATGGTAGTTGTCAGTGCAGTTATTTCTCTAACTGAGCTAACTACTTTTGTGGTAATCTTTATATCACTAGTCCTTCAGGCCCTTATCTAAACTTATCTACATTGCTGTGGGTAGATTACCATGTTGTCTTTTATTTTTCTTATATCCCACAGATGAGTGAGACTATTCTGTGTCTATCTCCTTTCTCTGACTCATTTTGTTAAGCATAATAGTCTCTATGTCCATCTATGTATAGACAAATTTCATGGCTTTTTTCCTAACAGCTGTGTAGTATTCCATTGTATAGATGTACCACAGTTTCTTTAGCCACACATATGTCATCAGTCACCCAGATTGTTCCCAGATTCTGGTTATTATTAATAGTGCTGCAATGAAAATAGAAGTGCAGAGGGCATTTTTGTATTATGTTTTTGTTTTCCTTATAATGGTATTTCTGGATCCTCTGAGAGCTCAATTTCCAGTTTTTTAAGGAAATTCATATTGTTTTCCAGAAAGGCTGAACTAGATGGCATTCCCACCAACAGTGAATGAGAGTTACTTTCTCCCCACATCCCCACCAGCTCTGATTGTTCCTGTTCTTTGTGATGTGTACCAGTCTCTGAGGTGTGAGATTATACTTCATTGTTGTTTTGATTTGCATCTCCCTGATGGTTATTTATTTGATCTGGATTTTTTTTCATGTGCCTTTAGACCATCTATATTTCTTCTTTGAGGAAGTGTTTGTTCATTTCTTCTCTCCATTTTTTGATGGAGTTTGATGGTTTTTTCTTGTTGAGTTCTGTCAGTACCTTGTATGCTTTAAATATTAGCCCCTTATATTTATTTTATAACACACCTATTATGAAGTCATCTTTAAAAGAGTTCTTATTGAGGGTGAAGAAAGACAGTTTTTATTGAAACTTCCTTAGAAAAATGTGAAGATAGAGAGAAGTATATGTACAAGAGAAATGGAAATCTTCAGAGTGTAATTAGGTGAGCAAAATATCTTTGAGACAAACTAATAATAAGCTTGTTCAAGGGAGAATACATGTTCAGTGGACTTAAAGAGCACTTTTGGAATTTTGTTTTTGTTTTTGTTTTTGGGGCCACACCCATTTGATGCTCAGCGGTTATTCCTGGCTAAGCGCTCAGAAATTGCCCCTGGCTTGGGGGACCCATATGGGACACCGGGGGATCTAACTGCAGTCCTTCCTTGGTTAGCGCTTGCAAGACCTTACTTCTAGCGCCACCTCACCGGCCCCCACTTTTGGAATTTTTAAGATAGATTCTGGATTTTCTTATTTCTATGTCATTATAATAATTTTTTATTCCTTAATACTCTTAAATTACCTGCCTAATGCCTCATGGACTTGGAAGAAGAAAAAAAAAATTCCCAATTTACACAGCTTCAAGGAATGTCAGTCATAAAACTACTCCTATTTAATAGGTAAGATTTTTAACAAAATCCAAATTGACTTTGAAATACCGATGAAAACTTCACTATGGTGAAAAGAAAGCAAAACAAACAAAAAAGAAGTGCTACATATATATGTGTATATATATATATATTTTAAGTTCTAGTTGACCTTTAACACTATAAGTCCTAAGTTGTTTGCTTACAAGTTGATTGCTACTAATAAATTAAAGATTTTGCAGCAATTTTTTTCAATTGACATATCTGCTAAAATTTCAATGTTCCTTATGCATATTTTTACATAATGCATTTTTATAAACTCATTTTGTTCACTCTTAATAACTTTATCATTTACATATGTAATTATACTAACATTTTATTTTCTAGCAATTTCTACTCTTAAGACCAATATTCATTGAATAAAATATTCAATAATATTTTTGAATATTATTTTATTCAAAATAAGTTTTTATTTTACTAGTCTCTTAGCAGACATACCCACACTACTAAAAAGGGAACACATTTTAAAGATTTAAAATATGATACAAATAAGTATCTTTAATAAGATACAAATAAGTATCTAGTTTTCAGGCTATAGTTACTCTGAAAACTTCTGCCTATCCCTTATAGATTGGATGTTTTTAATTTAATGAAGCACAGAAACTGGAGATAAAAATTAGGATGAGCAGTAGCACAGTGGCCTGGTTAAGTTAACAGTAGAGCTGGACCCTAAAAAATAGCATTCAATGATGTGATAAAACAAGGAACACCACTCCACCAAGAATCACTGAAGAATGAAAGGCCACTTAATTATATTTATGAATAAATTAATTTTAACAACAAATTAATACATTTTAAATAATAAATTTATTTATTTAATACAATTAAAAATGTATACTCATATATCAAATATCTTTATTCCATTATAACTAAGACTGAAGCTCAGAGACTTCTGTGTTAAATTCTGCCATAGCACTTATTAGTTCTGCAGTTTCTTCAGACTTTGGAGAAATTACTTTGTAAAATTAGTATCATCATCATTATCCTCATCATGTTCACTATTTAGAGGTGTGAGACTGTCCCCATTCCCATGCATGCATATTACTTAGAGTTGTAGCTGGAACATGGTGCCTAATGGAGAGATCTAGACTAGTGTTTTCTCAACTAGGTATTTTATGGATTTTTAAAAATAATATCTTCATTTTAGCACTATGATTACAAGCATGATTGTAGTTGGGTTTCAGTCATAAACAGAACACCACACCCTTCACCAATGGATATTTCTGTAGCTCTTCAAGAAAATCCGAAGGGACCACAGGTAAAAAGCAAATAAATAAGAAATCATGGCATGAAACTAGGGGGAGTGTATGAGTCCTTCCATATGTAAATCAATCTCTCGATAATGCGATATATGGTTACCACAGGGTGAGCATTCTGTTTTTTATAATTTGCTGGACACTGATCTACTGTGATAGGAAGAAAGCTAATCACTATACCCATTGAAAAGATAATTTGAACTTTGTTCTTGTAGTTCCTTAGGCCTAATCATTCACTACATTCTATTTTTATTACCACAGTAATCTACACCTCCACATAATTCCTTCTTTCTGTCTAAAGTATTTCAGATGATGTAGCTGTCACATACACTACTCAGTGTTACATGTGACTAACCCATGCAACCACTTAGCAATGAGATAATTTGAGATACAGAAGTGAATAACACGATTTCTTTCCACATGAATTTGCCAATTATAGCATTCTTTGAAAGCTAATAACAGACAACGTGCTAAGCTAGAGCTTCATGGTTACATCACAGGCTTAGGGTTTATCTAAATCTCAAGATATTTTGGCCATTAATAAAATTCAGAGATAAAATTCTAAAACAGAATTGCTAGAACCTTGAATTGTTAAGATTCCTTTATACAAGAAGCCTACTCTATTTTAATATAGTTTGGGTAGCCATTACCAGAAGACCCTGTATTAAATAAAGGCAAGAAAAAAAAGAATGATTAAAGATCAAACTACATATTATTCCAAAATAGAATATGAGAAAATATAATGTAAAATGTATGGACATTTGGGCCAGAGTGATAGCAGATAGGGTGTTTGCCTTACACAGAACTATGGAGGTTGGATCTGGGCACAACATATGGTCCCACAAAACCACAAAAGGTGATCCCTGAGCACAAAATCAGGAGTAATCCCTAAGCACAGGTAGCTGTGTCTCAAAAACCAAATAAATAAATATTCATGGACACTCACTCCAAGCAAATAGTCAAAATACTCAATAAAATAAATAACATAAGTATTTACAACGATGTGTTCAAATGAATTCTTTCTCAAGCATACAAACACACACATTCTGTTCTAGTCATGTAGACTTCATTAATGAGTATGATGGTAGTGTCAAATCTCAGCAATTGAATTTCCCTGAACTTAACTAATGTTCAATTGTTAAGCCCCAAAATAGAACTTTCTTGAAATTGAAATAGTATAGCTTCCCTTGCATGTATACAGCCTGGGTTTGATACCTGGTGTTCGTTCCATCTGGTCCCCTATTATGACCAGGAGTGCAGACAGGAGTAAACCCTGAGCATAGTCAGGTTTGGCCACCAAAATATTATCACAGAAATGGACCCTTATCATATATCAACATTTATTTCCATATTGACACTTCTCTTGGATGAATAGGCCACTCTGAGTAAGATTAGAGTTTTAAATATTCTTGAATAATTTCAGCAGTATAAAAAATGTCAGTTATCATTTATAATTAAGATAATAAAGGCAATTTATGTTCTATGAAAACAATTTAGAAAACATGTAAATTGAATATCAAAATACAAATAAGTTGCATTTTATCTTTTCTGTGATACATGTACACAAAATAAAAACAAATAGCATTTTATGGTTTCTGTGACACATGTATACATAATTAAATTATGTTATTACATTATTTAAATAATTAAATTTTGCTTATCAATTTTTATAAAATAAATTTAGAGATATAATGAGAAACATTATTTTTATTTGGGTAAAATAAAGGCATAATGGGGATAAAATAAAAATAAAAGAAAAGTGATAAGAGTAGGAAGGAGGCGCCAGAGTTTGGGCCTGCAAAAAGGCGGGTCTAAGTTCTTAGTTTGTCATTTGGTAGCTGAAAGATGCTGCAATTGTTTTATCTTATAAACCTCATTTTTCACAGCTATGTGGTGTGTACTTTCCTACCTTCATAGGGGATTTTGTGGAACTTCATAAGAAAAGACAGTTAAGGGAAAAACATTTTTAAGCGTTTAACACAATGTCTAGTGTGTGGCAATTTGTCAATAAATGTTAGTAGAATCCAGCAGAAACCAAAATAAACTAGAGAATAACAGATACAAGAAAATAGACACATTAGAAGTCGTTACAGAAATGCTTATGTCGAATATTTTTAAAAATAACCTGGATAATACAGACATATGAGGAAGGAAAGATTTTCATGAAAAGTGTGCTGCTGAAAACATGCTGGGAATATTGCTGTTGTTCTAAAATAATCAACCATGTTAGAGTCCATTGGTTTCATATGTAACATGTAAACACCACCTCCCTTTAAGGACATTCATCAGAGAGCACTATTAATTTTTAATATATACATATTGTGAAATTTGAACACAGATCATGGGAATTATTGTATTTTTTTGCTCTATAAGATGTACTTGATCATAAGATGCACATAGCTTTTAGACAAGAAAAACAAGAAAAAGTCTAAAGCAAATGGTGTACTAAAATATATAATAAACTATAACAGAATAATATTTCAACCATGTTAAGTGAACAGAAGTCAATGTGACTTTAAGACTGTCTCTCCTTCGCTGCATTCAGTCTTCAGCTCCAGGTAGCATTCGCTCCATTAGATGCACAGACATTTCCTCCGTCTTTTGAGGGGGGTGCATCTTATGGTATGAAAAATAATGTATATTGTCTGATGTTATTTTTTTATTTTAATATTTTGTTCTTTTATTTAAATATTATACTCCTTTATAAAATATTTTTATTATTTTTTTTGTCTGATGTTATTTTTACAACTACAATCTATTCCTAGCTCCTCTCTTTATGTATTTCTATGATCGTGGTGTATGCAATCAGCTATTCCCTTGGGTTAAACAGGCTTTTTGTGGCTAATTATAAGAATTTAAGCAATGCTTGTCTAGTTGTCTGCTAATTCATTCTCATTCCTAAATTGACTTGTACAAGCTAGTCAGTCACCCATCCAGTGCATTATTATAGGAAATAAGTTTCAGAAAGTTGTTTCCATTCTTCAATATCCTGAAACAATACATTGATGCAAAACATTGTAAAGCTAATATGTTACTTTAAACCTTTTTAGAAACATTTGAGGTCAAATAAAACATAGCCTCCTACCTTCTACCTCTCCATTCTCTTTTGCTTTGCTAAATGAAAGACAAATTAATAATGAGTAGGAAGGATGATTCAAATGAGAAGAATAAGGACAAGCTTTAGTTATCAGCTCATTTTATTAAACTTCCATACTCTGGAGCTAGACAGGATTTTAAAGCTCTGTGTAGCTATGTTTGCCAAAAGCTAATTAAGAGGATTAAACTATAGAGTTTCTTTTTTTTCCCACTGGGAAAACCAAAAGAGCTTTTAGAAAGATATCCTACATCTAATCTTAAATTTGTCTTGTGCTACTATGTTTATGTCTAAACGTTAGAATGGACTTAGAATATATCAACAGAGTGAAAGCTATGACCTTCTCCTAAACTACTCTTCCAGATCAACAACAAAAAACCTTCTTGTGGAGGTGATAACTAGATACAGTGCATTTCTAGTGTTCAATTTGTCTTAAGAAAACAATTTGTAAAAATGTACTATGAGATATAATATCTGATGCTCATTTAATGTAGTATCTGAATAAAAATATAAAGCTAATCTATGGAATCTGGGTTCTTTATACTAGCATAATATTTTTAAATGAAAAATAATACTAAAGTTTGTCTTAAGTTCTTATTTGATTTATTATGTTATAATTTTTCTTAGAAGTGCTTTGTTCTTTTAATGAAACTACTTGTGGAGAAGTGAGAGTGAAAAGAAGAATTCAGTGAAATGTTGAGATGAAGTCTGGGGGACTGAGGGAATCTTTGACATTGAGACTTTGGTTTTGTTAGATGCTTTAAGAAATCATCATTGTTTAATTTACTGCTAAATGTTATCAAGTCATATCACTATAAAAAATGTAACTGCTAATTGAAAACATTTTTGGAGAAGTTATTCTAAGACTCTTCAGAAGCTGTTCAGCAAGTGTGTTTTTTGGAAAGCAAAGGCAATTTCTTTCATTTTTATTTTTAAAATCAAACTTAGGACCTCACACAAGCAGGGTAAGCACTTTGCAACTGAGTCATGTCGTACCTCCAAAGCCTTCTACTCTAAAAAAGATGTATAGCACCTTGTTATAATGTATGTATGGACTTTATTATAAAATAGATATTTCTATATTAAATTATTTTTATTTTACTCTTTACCAGTCTCCATAAGAAAGCAATAATGATCTTCCTTTATTCCTAATAGGTTTTAGTCCTGAAAACCCATAAGTTAAAACATGGAAATATAGCCGAACCAACCCAAAACACATTTACACTTGCATTATCCTACACTTCGACAAAACCAATTAATGCAAAACCTAATTTGTAATAAAATGTGGAAGAGGTGATACAATTTATTGAATATTATTCTTAATGAAAATAGAAATATCCGTTGTGTAGTTTCCTTTTTAAAAGTTTGTTTTTAGTTGAAATGCCACGAATTACAGTTATTCACAATTGAGTTTCAGTATACAATTTTCCAACACCAGTCTCCTACAAGTTTTCACTCCCTTTTATTGATGTCCCAGTTTTCCTCTCACCACCCAGACTGCTTCTTTAGTGGGTTCATTCTATCTCCTTTCAATTCCTATCCTCATTCACAGTGACTACTTCACTGTCACTGATCTAACTCTGCTTTCCCAATAGCAAGTTTTCTTGCTAGTTCTCGTGTCCTTGGTTTCTGGTTATTCTTCTCAAATGTTATTCCTCTCTAAATCATAGATATGGAAGAGATCATTCTGTGTTTGTCCTCCATTCACTAACTTCACTCCAGAGAACACTTCCAGATCCAGATCGCTCCACATAGCAGCAAATTACAGCATCTCTTCTTAATGGCCAAGTAGTCTTCTGTTGTATATAGGTACCACCATTTCTTTATCCAGTCATCTGTTCTTAGCTTTCAAGTTGTTTCTAAGCTTTGGCTACTTTTGCTACTGTTATTAATGCTATAATATAAGCACTAATAATGAAAGTACTAATAATAACCTCTAATAATAAGAGCACACTAATAATAAAAGTACCAATGTCTTCTGCATTGGTTTTGGACCCCTAGTGTATATTCTAAGCTGTGAAATTTCTGGGTCTTAGAGGAAAGCTTAATTTCTAGTTTTTGAGGAATGTTCACATTGTTTTCCCAAAAAGCTGGACCAGTCACCATCCCCACCAGCAATGAATGAGGGGCCCTTTTCCCCCACATCCTCTGTAACACTAGTTGCTATTGTCCCCCACCCATTTTTTGCTATGAGCCAGACTCTATGGTATAAGATATACTTTATTGTTTTGATTGTTTTGATTATTTTCCTAATGATGAGCCAAGTAGAGATTTTTCATATACATTTTGGCCATTTTTTTTTTTTTTTGGTTTTTGGGCCACACCCATTTGATGCTCAGGGGTTATTCCTTGCTATGCACTCAGAAATCGCTCCTGGCTTGGGGGGACCATATGGGACGCCGGGGGATCGAACCGCGGTCCTTCCTTGGCTAGCGCTTGCAAGGCAGACACCTTACCTCTAGCGCCACCTTCCCGGCCCCACATTTTGGCCATTTATATTCCTTCTTTGTGTGTGTGTGTTTGTGTTTTTCAATTAACATAAATTTGTGTAAGAATATTGGGCCTAAGATTGATTCATTGAACTAAATTCACTGCAGGATGATAGTGGACACTACAGAAAGCATCTTCCATCTTTCTCTTTTCTGATAAATATCACAAAGAGCTGGAAGAATTTGGCTTATCCTACTGACTGTATGGCTTATTCGGAGTTCTGACTTGTTGCCTCTTCTAATAAGACCATAGAATATTCTAGAATACATCATTCACTTGCTTGAGGAGAAACAAAAATGAAACCAGAAAGCCTTTTTTTTTCTTCTTTTTTTTTTTTAATTTTTATTGTGACCAAAGTGCATTACAAATCTTTTACTGCATCATTTATGGTACATAGTGACAATGAATGAGGGGCATTCCCACCACCAATGCTGTCCTCCCTCCGCCCCTATTCCCAGCATGCATCCCACATCTCCCTCCTCTACCCCTCAGTATGCCAGTGCAACTGGTCTCAACTTTAGTTTGTTGTATATTGAGCAGCCATTCCACCATCATTGGAGATAGAAAGGATAAGAAAAAGGGGAGAAAAAATTTGGTGACAACTACCAAAAAAAGAAAGGAGAAGAGAAAAAAAAAGAAAAATGGAAGAAAAAAGAAAAAATGGACCCGGCAAATAAAAATAAAAATGAATCTCTAAATAATAACCACAAGTGTGAAAAAGAAAGAGAAAAGTGAAAGAACAAAGAGAAAGAAAATAAAGTCCAAAACTAACAAATCAAAACAAAACAAGAAAAAGTATGGGTGCTGGAGTGGTAGGGTTTGGCGTTCCCCCCACTGTTTTTTTTGTTTTGTTTTGTTTTGTTTTGTTTTGCATAGGCACAGTAAGCATTGGGGAAGAAAGGGAATTCCCGTGGCCTAAGAGATTCAGGGTTTCTCCATCCTTGAAGCATACCATCATGGGATCAACTCCTGGCTCCATATATACTCATTACTCCATCCCAAAGGCTTTTTTGTGATGCCAGGAAAGTTTCCTCTCAGTTGTGTGTGAGAAAATCAAGCTACTGTAGCTAGCGATCTTGGTATTTGTGCAGGTTATATAGGTCAGGGTCTAGGATAGAGTCTCTAGGTTCTAGAGGTTCCTATCCATCATTGTTGTGGTGTTCAGTCTTCTGTAACACTTGCTCCCTGTTTTCGTTCAGTCCCTAAGCCGAAGCCTAGGATATTATGAATCCAAAGGTTCTGCTCAGTCTCTGTTGTCCAAGTTGGACCTCTGCAATAAGACATCTTGTTGTTGTTGTTGTTGTTGTTGTTGTTCTTTATGTGTCCTGGACTACAGCCTAGAGTCGTGTTTTCCTTATTAGTCCCAAGGTAGGCTCTGTTCAGTCACAGTTGTCAAAAGTCAGTTTTCTGTTGTTGGTGCTCTTATTTTTTATAGTTCAAAGGACCATAGCTCTTCTGATTTCCATTTAGTATTAGGTGATGTGATAGGACAGCCTGGTCTTAGGTCAAGTTTTTCTTTCCTCATTGTCATATCAAAACTGGCACAAGTTGGTGCCAGAGTAGTGTTATAAATCTACCAATGGAGTTTAGTTCCTGGTGGTGTTGCCCAGAGCTGTATCATTTCTACATAGGGGTTCTGGGGTTTCGGATTGGACTAACACTGTCCAATCTCCTGGAGACTGGTTACATCCACATGACACATGTTCAGGATGGGAGGCACCCTTCTGCTATAAAAAGTGAGTTCTTATCCCTAGAAGATAAGATCTTGTTTCTGTGTCTATGGTTTCTCCTTTTTTTTACTGTGCCCATACAAAAACGTATGGTGTCATACGGTGTTGCTGGTGCTATTCTGGGTAAGGATGACAGGCTGCACACACAGTCTCTGTCCTCTGGTTTTGTTCTGAGCTTTTATCCCAGTCAAGGCATTTTGTACCAAGCAGCACTGAAAATGGTAAGGATAGAGAAAAATGTATATATTAAAATAGAAAAAATAAATAAAACTGAGTTTAAAAGAAAAGGTATTTGAATAAAACTAGTGGTGGAGGAGGCTACTTGTATATTTAGGAATACACATCTTAACATGTATTGTTATATAGGTATTGAGCTTCCAATAGGCAACATAAGACTCCCAATTAAGTCTTTTGATATATTCTTGTGGGGAGTAAAAGCCAATGTACTTTTTGATTCACAGGCCTTGGAATTGAGTTTGAGAGATGCTTTGCTGCATTACGAAACCATATAGTGTCTTTGAGCTGGGAGTTTTGCTGAGGTTGATTCCTGTATCGTGCAACAGTCCACAATTTGGTGGGGGTGAGAGGGGCCATCAAGCATGAGTCAGCAGGCATGCTGGTTGTAGTTCTTTGCCGATGCATGAGAACAGAGACCCAGAGGGTGTCTTTCACTGAGGAGCTGGAAGGTGGTCTGTTGGGGCAGGAGGTTAATCTTGGTGCCTACCGAGTTAGGAACTGGGGGTAAAGAGGGTTAAATTAGGGGAAGATAAAGGATCAGGATTGAAAAATGAGGGGGTAGAGGAGAAACAGGGGAAGGGGAGAGGCAATACATAACAGGGGCTATATACAATACATATATATGAATTGTTTGTGATTTCGGCTTGGAGACAGTACGGAAAGTTACGTCCATAAAGACTGACTTTAAAGATCTATTTGAGTGTTATCATCCAAATCTTTGGTATTCCGTTTCCTTTCCTAGGAACCGTCTAGAATGAAGAACATTTTTAGATAATGCTCAAAAAGTATATTTGTCTCAAGGGCCAGTTTGGCATGGGGGGATCTCGGTCTCCTGGACTAGTTGGTCAGCCCAGGTGGCCATTGGCCAGCTGTCTGACCAGTTTCCCAGCCATACCTGTAGGAGAGGAACAGTAATCTTGGCATGTGGGATTTTCTGGGTCCAGCTGCAGCCTCCCTCTCCAGTATGAAAAAGCATAGGGGAGGAGTTTGCCACTTTCCCATCCCCCCAGAGCTCAGATGCCAGACCTGACCTTGAAAGCCAGCTTGGCGTGAGGGGCTCTCGGTCTCCAAGACTAACTGGTCAGTCCTGGGAGCCTTTGGCCAGCTGTCTGTCCAGATTCCCAGCCATGCCAGTAGAAGAGAAGCAGTAATCCTGGCATGTGGGATTTTCACAACCAGAAAGTCTTTAATGCATATACTTTCACATCATTTCAGGACTGAAAATTTACTGAAGGGTCTACATTGACTATTTGTAATGAATAAGTGATGTGAGTTTTACACTTTTGACATGAGAGACATTGGCCCTAGATTGTCTTTCTCTTGGGGAATTCTCCTATATATCTCAGTAGCTATTTTGTCTTCTGATTTCACTCATCAGTATCCTACTATTTGTGGCAATCAAAATGTTCCCAGGTATTGGCAAATGTTCTTTGAAAGGAAAGTGGTTTCAAATCATATGTTATTCTTCTTTGAGAACCAAGGATGATATTGTTCATTACAATTAAACTAGAAAATTTCTATATTTCCCTTTCTACTCCTTATTTTACTCTTACATTAATTTTTCTGTCACCATATATTGATTGGAATTTTCTAGAAATTTTCTTAAAAATAACCATATGGTATGTAAGTTTTGGGGGCAAAAAGAGCTGCCTTCGTTTTCTGATTCTAGAGCTTTAAGTTTGTGGTGTTTTCAAATTTTATTTTATTTATGATGTTATTAAATTTTATTTTAGGCACTGTGATTCACAATAAGGTTTCATACATAAAGTATTCCACATCCATAAAGCATCACACCCTTCACCTAGACATCTGCATCCCTCCTCCACTCCCTAGAATTCCTCCTTTTTCCCTCTTTGAATCAGCTTCCTACTGATGACCAATTCTCACTTCATATTCTCAAGTTGGCTCTCTGCAAACTGAATTTCCATTCTGGAGATGGCTTCTGTTTCATGGTGGGCTAGTAAGAAAAAATGTCCTGCTGGTGCAAAAGCATTTACTCTAGTTTGTTTTCTGTTCTGTCAGCAAAAGGTAAATCCCTTTCCCTGGGCAGTGATGACTGGGTGATTTTTTGAACACTTAGAGAATTGATGTTCCCTGTGGAGCATCAGTACTAGCTGAATGACTCTCCTCTTAGATCACAACCTGTGCTTCACTGCTTCTGAGGGACCGTTGGTGGCCCTACAAAGTATGTACAACAACATGCCGAGTCATCCAGCTTCTTTGCTTTACTTTCCTATTCTAGTGAGTGCTGTCAGTGGTTGCTGACAGTATTTTTCTGAAGTGAGTATTTTTGTGAAAATGTAGGGTTCCTTTGATTGCCACTTCTGTCATTCACTATGAGGTGATGCATCCTTTACAAAAAATTGGGCCTAGTTCAAGTATCTACTTTATCTCCCCAGAGTCAACCCTGACATGATTCATTTGAGTCTCCCATGAGATCAGAGTCTTCATTATTTAGTGTTGAGTAAATCCTGTAACACCTACACATAACTGTCAGCAAATATGTTCTTTTCAAAAACAAACTTTGGGCAGAGGCTCTTAGAAAGATGATTTTGAAGTTCTTTTGTAGCACATCTTTTAAGAGGACTAACCAAAACAGAAAGGTATTATTATCAAATCTATTAGAAGAAATTCAAGACATGTGAAAGTACTCTTGAAATATTTACTAATTATTTTGGGTATCTTGGGGTAGTTAATATTAAGGAATATTTTGTATATGACATATTAGTCTATTTTATGCCATATGATTTTAAAAGAATATCATTTTATAAACATACATAAATAAACATCAAGTTCCAATTAAAATATAACTCTGAAGGTATCTAGAATGACTATAAAACTAAATTATTTGTTGCAATGTGTAGTTTTGAGGACTACACCTATTGATGATCAAAATTTCCTCCCAGCTCTGCACTCAGGGATCATGCTTGGCAGGATTTGGGGGACCATATCCAGTCCCTGGGAGTGAACCTGGTCAATGATGTGTATGTAGAAGAAGGTCCCTGATCACTATATTATGCCCAGCCTTTATCAAACTTAACTCTTGCCATCTTTATTTGAGGCCAGTCCTTAACATCAAAACTCTACTTAAAAAAAATTAATGCATGGGGGCTGGAGCAATAACACAGCAGTAGGGCATTTGCCTTGCACATGGCTGACCCAGGACAGACCTGGGTTCGATCCCCAGAATCCCATATAGCCCCCAAGCCAGGAGCAATTTCTGAGTGCATAGCCAAGAGTAACCCCTAAGCATTACCGGGTGTGATGCACAATTAAAAAAATCAAAACATAGTTGTCTCAGGACACACTGAATACTGTAACTGGTAACAACATCATATTATAAAATTGAAAAAATGCAACGACTTAGTCCAGTGTATTCTAAATTGTAAGGCTTATACCTGTCATTCACCATAAACAGCTGCTTTCCTTTTCTCACCTGAAATTAGAAAGCTTTAATAATTGAGTATCAATTTTAACCATGCCACCAACTTTAGGCAATTAATCTGTAAATAACAATCCATTATGCTTGAATCAATTAATTCAGCCTTATTAGACTAGCAAAATAGCAGAAGAAAGGGTCACTGGAGAAGGCATTAAGGAGCTGGGCCAGCATGAAAATCTATTACCAAGTTATCACTGACAGACTCTGAAATGGCAACTTTCTTTGCAGTGGTCTGGATGTTTCCCAGACATTCTTGAAGTGAGTTTTAATAATATAACAGCATTCAGTTAATGAAGTGCAATCAGAAGTGTTCTATGGTACTTTCAGGATATTTAATTGTAACCTGATTGGTTTGAATTAGGAAAGATTAGATAGCAATAGAATAACACCTCTGCTAAAAGCAACTGTGAAATCCAGACAAAATACAGAAACTCAGTAAGAAAATGTTATGTGGCAACCAAGAGAGAGCAGTAAATGGAAAGAAATATAAAGAAAGGGCTATAGTCTAGCTGAAATGGAAGAAACCAAGCTATTCTCAGGTTTTAGGATAGTGAGTTGGGCATATATTCTTTTCAGTTTGTGGGGATCTTTTTATTCTGCTCATCATTTCCTTTGTAGTGTAGAAGCTTCTTTGTCTGACATGATCCCATTTGTTTATTTCAATATTCTTGGGCAAATTAGAAGTTAGAGTGTCTAACTTCAGTGTCATAAAGTATTTCTACCTTTATTTTTCTCAATATAATGTACAGATTCAGGTCTGAAATCAAGTTCTCAATCCATTTTGATTTGACTTTTGTACATGGTGTAATAAAGTGTCTGAATTTTTTTTTTTAGTTTCTTTTTGGCATGACCAGGTCTCTAAGCACTGTGAGGTGCACCTGGCTAAAACTCTAAACAAAGGTGCTCCCCAACTTATTCTTCCCAGTAACCTCTTCCTTTGATATATAAAAGCCAACTGGACTTTTTTTTTTTTTTTTTGTATTTTTTTTATTTGTATCTGACTCCACTTTCCCATCCTGGGATTAAGAGTTGGTTTGAATAAAGAGAGAGTAGTTCTGGCTTTGGGGCCAGAGAAAGCACATGGCAGAGAGATGCCATTAGGCAAAAAGCAGATTGACTCCAATGAATCTTTTGACTGGCTTGGTATTATTTCTCCAACACTACCCTACTTTATCAGACCTGTCTGCCTAAGGGGTTAGAAAAAATGGTGCCTGGGGTGTTTTACGGCTTGTGGATTTTTATTTTACAGAACAATACTTGTTTAAGAAGCTTTCCTTCTGGCCAAAGCAGTAGCACAGCAGTAGGGCATTTGCCTTACACCACTTCATATTTTTACATCTTTATTATATATTAACTATTATATATAGATATGAATATCTGTCTTTGAACTTTCAATTTGATTCCATTGGTATGAGGTCTGAGAGTGAGTCTATCCTTAATTCAGTAGCACACTGTTTTATTGACTATAGCTTTATAGTAGAGTTAGAGTTGGGGAGAGAGAAGCCTTCCATTTCCTTTCCTAGGATTTATTGGACTATTCTTGAGAATTGGGAATGGGGATGTTCATCTAAATATTGACTTTATCTCATTTATGTCATTAAATAGTATCAGTTCTTAAAAGACTAAGATTGAATTTCATCATAAAACTCTATTTAAAAGATATTTGTACTCCAGATAATGTTACTAAGAAACTAAAGAATAAAATCATGCGACTTGGTGCTCTATGGATAAATCTGACTGAGTAAAATTAGTAAGGAGAAGGAAAAACATATAATGATCTCGTTCATAGGCAAGATAAAAGAATCATGGTAAGGCCATAACAACAGGTTGCATAAAGGCAAACAGAGCCAAGGGTAGGCAAAGATCCTAACTCAGAGTGAATAATTAATAACTAAGATAGTTCAAGACCTATATCATAGAGGTTCCCAGTGGAGACACTGCAATATATGATTTATAATGTATAATTAAGAATTGAATCTAGGGTTGTTTTCATTAAACATCATTAATATATGTAATTAAATGTGGAAAGACAAAGTAAATTTGAAATCACATTCCTACAATTTAAGAAGATACATATTCTTACTATAAAAAAACAAATATAAATTTTAATTATAATAAAGGTGGTTTGTTGACACAGATATACTTTGTGGGTTTTTTTTTTTGAGAAAGTTTAATTTCAAAATTGATGCATTGGTTTGAAAATTTTTTTGAAAATATGTATTTGATTTTTTTAAGTCTAGAAAAATAACCTAATTTTGATTCAGATTTTAGATTGAGGAAAGTAATAGATTATTTACTGAGACTTTTATTTAAATTTTCTCTGGCCTCTGGCACAAACTCTTAAAGTATGGACCACAAAATTTTAATGGAGAAAAGTAAGGATGACATTTGGCTGATGCAAGAATATACTTTGGTCATATTCCACCTCATTCTGCAAGGAAAAAATACTTGAGCAAATAATATAAACGAACTAAAAATATAACTTCAGTTGTCATAAGCAACCTTTTTCTTCCAAGAAGAAAGAAGAAGGATAAGAAACATATGGAAAAGAGACATACGATCTGAAAGTATACACAAGAGAAATCTAAGAATAACATGGACACATATGCTAAATGCAACTAATCAAGCAAATTACCAGCCCAAAAGCTCAGTCTCCCTCAATGACTTCTCATTTACTCCTAAGAGGAGTTTCTGCAGACCCATTACATTCCAGCTGGCAGCGAACAAGTAAAAACTGTTAGGAACAAAGCAGAAGAGTAATTTTGAGGAATTCCAGGGAGGCCGAGCAGTGCTAATAACTTCCTTTTCAGTTCTACCTAAAAACTGTCTGTTACAGGAAAGAAAACTTGTGGACCAAGTCATAGGATTTAGCATTTGTCAGAGAAATCACCATATAACCATATAACACACCATACTCAACACATATAACATACAACAAAATATTCTTGTTGCTTCAATGTTTATTCTTGAGTCTGGGGATGGACTCAAAGATCATTCTCATTGAGCTATACTTTAATCCCCTTGGATATTTTTGGATTTTGGGTTGTTGTTGTTTTGCTTTTAATTTTCCACCTCACTGCAACATCTGAGGTTAACTCTGAGTTTAAAATTGTGTACCTACACACTTTAAATCTGTCAATATTCTTTTACTCATTTCAATTATATAAACATAAATATTCATTGCTTTTCTATTTGCATTTTTCAATTATATATGATATCTTAGGTGGTTGCTTGAATTTAGACAATCTTTCATTTGTTTTGTTTGATATTTATGTACATGTGTGAGAGCACTTTGATTTTATATTATGTATGCACTTTTTGATTTTATGTTACAAACATAAGAAAGCCAAACTAAGAAGTCCAGCACACAGACCTATTAGTATTATTTCACTGATAGCAAAACATGCTTATTCTGTCCTTTAAGATGAAAAGCAATCTGAGCCTTAAGGGAAGGATTCTTAATTGGAACTAAACAAAGCAAACAATGTACAAAAGAGCCAAGTTTAAACCAAATTAAACCAACATTATCACATATTTTAAATGCTAAAGCTTCAAACAGCAAAACAAAGAAAATTAAAGTAGTTGACTCTAATGTGGACTAAAATATTGTGCTTTCCTTGAGTTCTGTGAGCTGATAATGCAATGCTACTTTTCTATTCATTGTTAGCTTTCGACTTGTAAATTCACATATCACATGCTCTAAAATTGGAGACTCTTTGTGGCCTAGGATTGATTAGTTTTGTAAATATTCTAAGGAGGTAAAACACACTCTTTTTTAATAATATCTTTATTTAAACACCTTGATTACAAACATGATTGTGGTTAGGTTTCAATCATGTATACCCCCCTTCACCAGTGTTACATTCCCAACACCAATGTCTCAAATCTCCCTCCCCCCCCACCCCATCCCCACCTGTACTCTAGACAGGCTTTCCACTTCCTTCATTCATTCACATGGTTATGATAGTTCTTAGTGTAGTTATTTCTCTAACTGCACTCACCACTCTTTGTGGTGAGCTTCATGAAGTTAGCTGAAACTTCCAGCCCTCCTCTCTTTGTCTATGAGAATTGTTGCAAAAAATTACTTTTATTTTTTTATTTTTTTTTTTTTTGGTTTTTGGGCCACACCCGGTAACGCTCAGGGGTTACTCCTGGCTATGCGCTCAGAAGTCGCTCCTGGCTTGGGGGACCATATGGGACGCCGGGGGATCGAACCGCGGTCCGTCCGAGGCTAGCGCAGGCAAGGCAGGCACCTTACCTTCAGCGCCACCGCCCGGCCCTACTTTTATTTTTTTTAAACCCATAGATGAGGGAGACTGTTCTGTGTCTATCTCTCTCCCTCTGACTTATTTCACTCAGCCTGATAGATTCCATGTACATCCATGTATAGGAAAATTTCATGACTTCATCTCTCCTGACAGCTGCATAATATTCCATTGTGTATATTTACCACAGTTTCTTTAGCCATTCATCTGTTGAAGGGCATCGTGCTTGTTTCCAGAGTCTGACTATTGTGAATAGTGCTGCAATAAATGTAGGTGTGAGGAAGGGATTTTTGTATTGTATTCTTGTGTTCCTAGGGTATACCCCTAGGAGTGGTATAGCTGGATCGAATGGGAGCTCAAATTCCAGTTTTTGGATGAATCTCGCTTTCCATAAAGGTTAGACTAAATTGCACACCCACCAGCAGTGGATAAGAGTTCCTTTCTCTCCACATCCCTGCCAGCACTGATTTTTCTCATTTTTTGTGATGTGTGCCAATCTCTGTGGTGTGATATGGTATCTCATAGTTGTTTTGATTTGCGTCTCCCTGATGATTAATGATGAGGAGCATTTTTTCATGTGCCTTTTGGCCATTTGTATTTCTTTTTTATCAAAATGCCTATCCATTTCTTCTCCCCGTTTTTTTGATGGGATTAGATGTTCTTTTCTTGAAAAGTCCTGTCAGTGCCCTGAATATTTTGGATATTAGCCTTTTTTTCTGATGTGTATTGCGTGAATAGTTTCAGTGGGTGGCTCTTGTATCCTGGGCACTATTTCTTTTGAGGTGCAAAGGCTTCTCAGCTTAATGTATTCCCATCTGTTTATCTCTGCTTCCACTTGTTTGGAAAGTGCAGTTTCCTCCTTGAAGATGCCTGTAGTCTCAATGTCATAGTGTTTTACCTATGTGTTTTCTATATACCTTATGATATCAGGTCTGATATCAAGGTCTTTAATATATTTGGATTTTACCTTCATACATAATGTTAGCTGGGGGTCTGTGTTTGCTTTTTTGCAAGTGGCTAGCCAGTTCTGCCAGCACCACTTGTTAAAGAGGCTTTCCCTGCTCCACTTAGGATTTCTTGCTCCTTTGTCAAAAATTAGGTGAGTTTGTTATTGTTAAGCTGTTTAAAACATACTTTTTTAAATAATTGGATGCTAAACTGTAAATATCTATTGAATCAATCTTATTGTTTGTATTTTTTTCATGATTAGCTTTTTATTTATTTTAGCATTCAGTGATTAGTGAGTATTGTCAATATGTTCTTTTTGGAATTTCCTCCTATATTTTTATTGAGTTTCCCTCAACTTTGAAGCTGCTTTTATACACGATCCTTTCATTCACTACCACCTTAGTTAATAGATCATAGCATTAGGTATGAGCATTGGCTCTTTAGTACATTGTTTGCTTTGTTTACTACCAATTAAGAATCCTTTCCTGAAGACTCAGATCGTTTTTCATCTTAAAGAGTAGAATAAGCATGTTTTTTCTATCAGTGAAATAATACAAATAGGTTTTGTGTGCGGACTTCTTATATGTCTGAGCCTTCTGCCTTCCAGTTCCACATTCTTTGTTGCGTTGTTTGGATATGGTGTCTGAGTTAACGAACCAAAATAGCATTTGAGGGATTGGGGACCGGCAACCCCCTCAAAAAAGTGCTAAAATCCATTCCTGGTACTGTCTAACGAGCTTCTTTTGGTGATGCTCAGATGACCTTGAAGTACTGTGGATCAAACTAAGGTTGAAACCTATGAATTCTTTATTTTTTTGGGGGGGGGGTCACACCCTGCAGCTCTCAGGGGCTACTCCTGGCTCTACTCTCAGAAATCACACCCAGCAGGCTCGGGGGACCATATGGGATGCTGGAATTCAAACCATTTTTCTGCATGCAAGGCAAACGCCCTACCTCTGTGCTATCTCTCTGGCCCCAAAACCTATGAATTCTTTACCTGCAACTTTTTTGTGCTTCTCAAATGTCCCTTGTTGTCTCTTTTTGGTGGGTGAGGGGTCAGGGAACACCTGGTCGTTCTCTGGGGTCACTCCTGACCATGCTTTCAGGAATCATATCTGAAGGATTGAGGGAATATATGGAGCACCAGGGATGGAACTGGTTGACTAAGTACAAAGCAAATGCCTTTTCTACTATACTATCTCTCTAATTCCAGTGTTTGCTGTTTGTTGTCTTCTCCATCTATCTGGAACATTATGAATCCCAAATTTTCATCTTTGCTTCTTCACCTAGTGAGGTTAGATTATATACTTTTACTCTAAGCATGGCTGGATCTGGAACGATTTGTTTCATGACCATTTAAGAAGATATTTAGCATTCATATGTTTAGAGGGATTGGGGACTGGCAACCCCCTCAAAACTGTGCAAGAACCCATTCCTGGTACTGTCTAATGAGCTTCTGATGATGATGCTCAGATGACCTTGAAGTACTGTGGATCAAAGCCTTCATATGTGTTTTTCTTTACATTTCTTTTCTCAACTATTGTATGTGTACCTCTGATTTGAATAAAACTGTCTTATATTTTCTTCTAATTTTAAATAATTCTATGTACTTATATGTATGTAATATGCATATATATGTACTTATATATGACATGCCATATATTTTACTTATATACATTATAAACATTTATACATCTTATTATATTCCTTCTGAAATTGCTTTTTTCTTTCTTTTGGGGACTCATAGATGAAAAGTAAAACAAGTATACTTCTATTTCACATAGAATTTTTGCCATTAAAAGCTTGATTTCTTTCCTTTTCCCATTTATTTTCCCAAGGTTTTCTTAAATAACTAATACTGAATTTATTCTTCTGGTCTTTAAAATTAGCTACTTAACCATAATAATGATAGAGAGAGAGGTAGATTGCATGTCTGAGAGAAAGGCAGGAGGTTGGAATTGGGAAGGGTAAGGTGGGGGGACCTTGGTGGTGAACAGTGGTGTACATTCTATGACAAACCCCAGTATGAACATTTTTGTAAATAGGGAAATTTAAAAAATAAAGAAATAAAAAATAAAATCAGCTATGTATATGATACTTTTCAAAACTGTTTTTACTTCATATTGCTATACTTCATGTTCCTTTTTTTCTATAGGCTAGTCTAGTTCAATATTAATGCCTTCTATTTCTCTCAATATGTTTAATAGATTTATTTTTAGATTTTTGGTTCTTCTCATATTCAGATGAAATTAGTAATGCATGCTTTTATTTTGAAATACTTTTTCTTTTTCAAGTCCCTGGGACTCACCTTTTTTCTGGAAGGCACTGGTTACCTTAATAGGTATGTGAAGAGTAAAGCCAGACGGAAGTTTTATACACTTTTTTATGAGCTCAGGAAATGCATTGTGTAAGGAGTGACAGTTGTTCAGTCCCAGGCATTGTACCAGCTACTATAACCAATAACTCAAACTATACCAAGTAATCCTTTGAGTTATGTTCTTTGAAGGAGAACCCTCCAGAAGGATTTCCTCCCTAACAGGAAGGCACAAGTAGAAGAGGAACAGTGACAATCTGATATGATTATTTTTGAGGGAGGAGTATTTCCCAGAACCATTCAAGTGGAGAGTTTCTACCTGTACCACTTTTCCCTTCAGGATTTAGGTGTATGTTTTGACAAGTGTGGGAAGGGACATCTTTTTACCAAACAATGTAGTATTTAGGCTCAATATTTTATTTTCCCTACAACCTTTCCTCCTATTGTTCATGCTAAATTGTCTTCTGCTTCTAGCTCAAAGCACATTTTTCTGAAGATTAGTTAAGAATATTCAATGTCAATCTTCCTGAGAGGTAATGCTGTTTTTCTTTCTTGTGCCAGATTTCTATATCTAAATTATTCTTCATATATATTAGGTCTCTGACTAGATAGAATGAAATTGTCAGTGGCAGCATTACAGAACTTTATTTTTCTCATATTTTCCATTGGGCATTTTTTTCTTAATTGTCAGGAATATCAATACTTTTATATATAAGAACTTCTGTGCCTTTCCAGATTTTCTTTGAAAGCAGGTTCCTGTAAATCCCCCAGAAAGTGCTCTTTTTTATGATCGGATCAAACTGGGACTGACAATCCTCCTGACATGCCAACAGTAGAGAGGCACATAAATGGAAGTTTCTGGAACCAGGCCATCCCTGCCACCTTGTGCAGTACATAGACACTCCAAAGAAGAGCCCTCGAACGAAGGTAGGCCATCCTAAAAAGAAACTTTATCTCATAGTAGTATTTAGAGGAAGCTCCATGCCATGTGGATTAAAGTCTACTGGAATTTAGTCAGCATGAAATATGTCCTCAACTTTTGTGCACTTAAACTGTGGCATGTACCATAGAGGAGAAATCAATTATGACCCCCCAACCCCGTCTACTCTTTGAAAGTCAGAGCCAATATGCATTCTATCATGGGTAATGGAGCAGGCAATTAGGATGTTTCCAAACACTTATTTTTAGAATAAGAGTTATTTTCTGGTTTTCTATTAGAAGGTACTAATTTCATAATGGGCACTGAAGGTATTTCCAATAGTTTTTGAGTATTTATGTTACTGATAAAAAACTATCTTTTTAATCAATTGTCATATTTTTCAATATTAATGAGTATGTATTACTAATTGCTGCATTACAGAATGATTTTCTTTTTGCTTTTTAACCATGTTCCCATTGAGATAGCACACATAGTAAAACACATGTACAGTTAAGGATCTTAAGTTCAATGAAGTTTATATATGTATATTACTGTGTAATTATTACATAGTAGAAGATTAAAGCATTTTCACTGGGGTCTACTTTGAATAGCAGTTATTGTACATTGAGAAATGTACCAATTTAACTATCCTCCCTTTCTCATTAAAATATTTTAAATACATTTTTATTTATTTAAATTTTTTTTTTGTTTTAGGGCCATACCCAGTGGTGCTCAAGGTTACTTTTAGCCCTAGAATCAAGAATTACTCTCAAATGTGCTTCGGAAGACCATATGGGATGCCAGGGACTGAATATGGGTCAGCCACTTGGAAGTGACTATGCAAATGCCCTATCTGCTGTCCTATCACTCTGGCTCCAATTATAAAAGGTGTCTCCTCATTCTGGCTCCAATTATAAAATTTTGCTCACCATTTTATAATTAGAGCCAGAATTAACATTATGTTCTACTACTTGATAACTACCACCAATATCAACACCTCTAGCAATTTTTTTCTTGAGTTGGGGTGTTTTGGTTTTGGTTTTGGATGGTAATAACTTGAGACCAAAACCAACTCTGCTCAGGGTTTACTCCTGCAGACTCAGGACTCTCTGGCTCCTTAATTTCTTTTTAAATTCATAAAATGAGATATTGTGTTATTTACCTTTCTCTTTTGACTTGCCTCATTTAAATATATTTTTCTTTTATTTTCTCAGTACCCTATCCAATTTTAATTATTTTGTGCTCATATCTACTAATTGGAAACACAAATTTGTAGACTATATGGTTATTTTTATAACAATGGAAATTCTTACTATTTTTATAACAATGGCAATGTATGCCTTTCTTAGAAAAGAAAATAAAAAGCTTAATTGTTTGTATCATCACAATGTCATCTATTTCCCAGAAACTGCTTCAGAATTTAAAACTTTTAACAGATTTTGTTAGAATTCATTCTATTGGCATATGACTTTAGAAATAAAATACAGGGAAAAAATCTGTAAATTTGTTATTAAAAGGTGCAAATAAAATTTTATGCTGTCACTTAAATTTTAAATAGTCAAAACTTAATCATTTATTTGTCTGATTTTACTGCTGGCTCTGTGATCAGGAATAATTCCTGGTATGCCTGGGGACCATATGGTACCCAGGTCTGTCACATGCAAGGCAGGTGTGCTGCCTGCTGTTGTATCTCTCTGGTCATCAAAACATTATTACTCTTTTTTGGAGGGAGCAACACCAGCTGATGTTCAGGGGTTACTCTTGGCTATGCACTCAGAAATCGCTCCTGGCTTGGGAACCAAATGGGATGCCAGGGAATGAACCGCGGCCCGTCCTAGTCCGTGCAAGGCAAATGACTTACACTTGTGCCACCGCTCTGGACCCAATTACTTTTATCCTTAATAGCAGAGCTCAAACATTTTTTGACAGTTTTGCATTCCATTTACAATTATGTGCAGCTAATACACTGTCAATTTTACAATTGCTCAGAATAAGCCAATAGTATAGGAAGCTCAAGAGAAATGAAGAACAATAATGATGAGTCTTGAAAATACAGAACTGAGTCATTACCCAGAATTCAACCTACTCATCTCTTCCCCATAGTTATTTGCATGGCAAATGTACACAACTTCAAGAAAGTAGGAAGCATGAATGCCCAAACAAAATTCTATTTTTGTGACTATAGCTAAGAAGAAGACACACAAAGAAAGGAAAAGTCAAGTGGCTCTAGAGATAATCCACAACAAGAAAACCCCAATGAGAGTTGGTGAATGAAGACGTGAAAAGTTAGATAATAGAAAATCAAAGATAGACCAAATCTAACCAATTTCATCAAGATTCACCACGTGACTGTTATCTGTTTGCCAAAGAGAAGAAATGGGATGCCAGGACAACTTTCTTCCAGATGGCTGATTGCCATTGCAAGCAGGAAATTGACCTTGATTTTCCTCCCTTCCATAGGAGTTAAAGGTCAAAGACAATGTCAACACACCCAGGACTTTAAATATAGAAACAATAGGGCGTCTATGAATAATTACTAGCATCCTGCTGGCGACACAGAAAAGGCAAATTTCAGCTGTTTTAAAGCCTCTCCTTCAACTGGTAAATGAATCTAGTGAAACTCATTTTGAGAACTTGGCCTTCAGTAGCTTCAGTGGCACATGAAAGAGTTGTTTGTGCTTTAATTTTATTCCCATGCAAAATGCAGACTTGTGACCATAAATTCCCAATAAGGATCCTACTTGTGGTTAAAAGATAAATAAACATATTTCCCCCTAGGGAAAAACTTTAAGTTTAGAAATATATCGAATCTACATAAAGCAGGCCTCTGCAAGTTAAAAATATGCTATCTCCCTATCTTCGATATCTTGAGTTGTTTCTTTTTCTTGTTCCTCAAGTTGTAAAGTAATCTGAGACTGTTAATTTTAGTGCCATGGTGATACGTATAAATAGGTGTTTAGGGCTTTTCTTTCTAGGTATGTTTAACACTCTTCAGAGGGCTGCCTCTTCATAGGATGTCACCAGCAATGACAAAATCTCTGGTGACAAGAATTGACTGTGTTTTTGGCAGAATCTAAATAAATAACTGTACAATAGAACACCTGTAGTATTCTTCCCATTTCTAACTTGAGATTTTGATGACATCCTTTGTCTTTTTTTTAATTTTATTTTACCATAAATGAGCTTGATAGAGGAGTGGTGACAGTGGGTCTCTATGATGCTCCACAGTTCACAGGTTCCTCAATTTTGGGGGGAGCATTCCCAGAGGCGCTCAAAAGGTATTTAGCTCAGCTCTCAGAAATCACTCCTGGCATGCTTAGGGGACCATATGGGATGCTGGGGAATCAAACATGGGTCTATCCCTGATCAGCCACATGTAAGACAAACGCCCTACAGCATTCTTTAATACACACACACACACACACACACATACACACACACACACACACACACACACACACACACACATATAGTTTTTGAGTCACAGCCAGCGGCGCCCAGGGGTTACTCCTGGCTCTGCACTCAGAATTCGCTCTTGGCAGGCACGGGGGACCATGTGGGATGCCGGGATTCGAACCACCATCTGTTTGAATCAGCGGCATGCAAGGCAAAAGTCTAGTATAGGAGTAAGTCAATAGAGCTCCTTTGGTGAGGGTTTTATAGAAAAACTGAGTCTTGGTGCAGGCGTTAAAAGCTTTTTTGCATTCCTTATCAATTGATAAAAATGTTCTAAAAAATACAGAAATCTTACTGAGGTCTAGCTGGTTTGAGACCATTGGGTTTGACCATTTGCCTTATACATTATCCATTATCTGCACTTCTTTGGTGGGGCAGAATTATATGTCCAGTTACAATAAATTATTAGCCAAGCCCATGAGGGTGGAGTATGTCTTAGATCAGTGAAGACAGATGGAACTGCTGGCAAGGGAAAACTGAGGCTTCCTCTTTCAATCTGATACTGTTGTGGGCTAACCAAGTTTCTTGTAGGCAAAAAGTCATAAGAAAGTGAAATATAGTTAGACAGACTTAATAAGCTATTAGAAATTTGTTATCATTGCTTGCTCAGGAGACTTAGAAAATGAATGCAATGTATGTGGCTAAACAGTAACATCAAGAAAAAATTGCTATTTAGAATTTATCCATTATTTTTATCCATAATATCTGAAAAAGTTATTCACTCCCACAGTTAATTTCTAAATCTAAATTTATATATTGAATGAATAAAGTCATTATTTCTTTGCTTAAAAATTTTAAATGTATTCTTTAAATTATGTTAATTATTTAAATTATATAAATTTAAAATTTATAGTTAGACTGACTACTGGAAAAATATAAGTCCAAATCTTGTTAACATCAAGAAGAAACTACAGGGACCCCAGGCCCGACTGGAGAGCACACCAGGTGAGTCCCCACTCCCCACGTGGGCACCCTAGACCCATGCCTGCCGCCGCCACCCTAGTGCCTTGCCCCAGGGACCCAAGGCCCAATAACGAAGAGTGGACCGGGTGAATCTCCATTCCCCACATGGGCGCCCTAGACCCATGCCTGCCGCTGCCACCCCAAAAGCCCCATCCCAGGAACCCCAAGCTCGACTGGAGAGAGGATTGGGTGAGACCCCACTCCCCACATGAGCGCCCTAGACCCGAGCCTGCCACCACCACCCTGAGCGCCTCTTCCCAGGGGCACCAGGCCCGACCGGAGAGTGGACCGGGTGAGTCCTACTTCCCACATGGGCACCCTAGACCCGTGCCTGCCACTGCCACCCCGAGCGCCCCGTCCCAGGGACCCCAGACCAGACTGGAGAGTAGACCGGGTGAGTCTCCACTCCCCACGTGGGCGCCTTAGACCCGCGCCTGCCGCTGCTACCCCGAGCGCCCCACCCCAGGGACCCCAGGCCCAAAAACGGAGAGCGGACTGTGTGAGTCCCCACTTCCCGTGGGTGCCCTAGACCTGCGTGCCCCGCCCCAGGAACCCCAGGCCCAAGCGGAGAGCGGATCGGGTGAGTCCCCACTCCCCACAAGGGCGCCGGAGATCTGCATCCCGCTGCCACCCTGCGCGCCCCTCCCCAGAGTCCCCAAGCTCAAGCAGAGTGTAGGAGGGGTGAGGAGAACCCTTCACCTGACTCATTCTGCGCCACAGGGACAGGCTAGGACCATTAGACTAGGTGAGATTGGGCCTGCCACCTGGATCTTTGGGTAACCTAGAGCAGCCTACCCCCCTGAACCCCAGAGTGGACCTGGGACACCCGAAGGGCTGAGGGCAGGGGCCAGGAGGGTTTGGCTGAGGGAATTTCTTCAGCTGATGGCTGGAGGGGGCGGAACTCCATAGACTTCCAGATAGGGGAGGGAGGACAGAGGGCTAGGCCCAACAGCGCCCTCAAACATTGTGGCCAGGAGTGGAACTGCACAGGCTGGCAAGAAAAGGGGGAGGGAACAGACCAGAGCCACTGAAGGAAGTGGCAGAGCTGACTCTCAGGTAGGGGAGGGGGGGGGTGAAGGAGCTAGTCCCAACAGCGCCCTCCACCATTGTGACCAGGAGCGGAACTGCACTAGCTGGCAACAAAAGGGAAAAGGAACGGATCAGGTCACATAGAGAGCACAGGAGATGCAGAACCTCAGCAAGCTCACCCAACAGACACCTCTAGAATAAGGCTCATGGAGGGGACCCATCCCATGCCACAGGGGGCCAAACCAGGCTGAATTCGGAAGTCATTGCATTACAAGCCACACCAATAAATGCAAGGAAATATGGGTAAATCAAGGAGAACCCTAACATCTGGAGACACAGAGACAAACCATAGCAAGTTTTCAAGTTTACCAAAACGCAAAGATCCATTGGAAGAAGACATAAAACCAGCCATGAGAAAGGAAATGCAAGAATTGATAAAAGAAATGAAGGAAATGCTAGACACTGAATACAAGAAATCTATGAAGGAACAAATCAGCCAAATTAAAGAACTGTCAAAGAATATGAGAGATTCCATACAAAGGAGATAAAATACACTGTAACAAGCCAAATGAGCATGATCACACAGATGAATAAGCATATTGAAGAACTCAAACAAAAACTGCAAACAAAAAATGACCAAGAAACCAGTAAGGAAAGAAAAGGCAAAGCACTAGAAGGAAAAGTTCAGAATCTAATAAACAAGGGCAAAGAATAAGAATAGTGGGTATACCAGAAGGGGAGAAAATAGAAAAAGGGGAAGAACAAGTAGTCAGAGAAATAATAACAGAAAACTTTCCCACCCGCTGGAAAAAAAATTCAGTGCAAATCCAGGAAGTGAAAAGAGTCCCAAATAAAATAGACCCTAATAAACCAACAACAAGACATATAGTAATCCAAATGGCAAGAAACAAAGAAAAAGATGATCTCCTTAAAGCAATAAGGGAGAAAAAATCCTCAAATACAAAGGAAGGGACATAAGAATTAAACCAGATCTCCCATTTGAAATAATTCAAGCAAGAAGACAGTGGAACAACATATTTAAATGCCTCAATGAAAGAAAATTCCAACCTAGGGTCCAATATCCAGCAAAACTTTCATTCATATGGGAGGGCAGACTAAAAACATTCTCAAACAAAAATGATCTTGCATTATTTGTGCAATAAAAACCGATCCTAAATGACCTACTCTGAGACGAATTACACAATCCAAACCCCCCGATTGTAACAATAACAACGGTAACCTACAGACTTATACTACAGGCCCTACTCATCAAACACATTCAAGCAAACTAAAATTATCTTGCTCTTTTGTCCTCACTTCTCACTACTTTCTTCTTTTTTCTTTTCTCCTTTTTTAATGTATTTTCTCTTTTCTTCTTTCCTGCCCCTTCTATATATATATATATATATATATATATATATATATACTTTCCCTTTTCCCCCCTTTGGATATCTGACTATCCCTGCACCCCCCAATCCCATTCAGATTTCCCACCATATTAAAACTCTTCACCCTTAGTTCTTAATCCATTAGGCATCAAGACTGACCTTCTACCCCAACAAACCAGTACCCAGCACCCAAGTGAAGGGACACCCAGTCAAACCCACACCTCATCCCTGGCAAGAAAGCCAACCAACTCCCCTGCTGACTCATGCTGCTCGTCCCTCCTTACCAACTCTTCCTAATATGGACTGTTACTTGAAAATGAACTTAGCTCTAAAAGTACCCCCAAAACAAGAACTCTTCCCAAGACCTTCCTGCCGCGATTCTCTCACCAATCTGAAGAAGGTCAGGGTGTGTGATGAAAAGGTGCTCAGGAACCCACACACCAGAAGAAAATCCCAAAAGACAATGGGGAAACCTATACTTCCATTATAAGACCTGTACACAGTACCTCTTTACCTCCTTTTCCTCCAAATATAAGATAGTCTATTGCATCATTTTGTTCCTTTAATTACCTTGTTATTTAATTTTTAATATATTTATGTGAGCACATATAGTTTTATTTCTATTTTTTATATTTTTGGGGAGTGAGACCAGTTCTTTTTTCTTCTCTTTCCACCCCCAAATGCACCGGCAATATAATGTAGCACCATTCCCCCCTGCAAAGACACACTAAAAAAGGGGGAAATCTTACGTATAAAAACAAGCTCTTATCTACTAGGGACAAGAACTCATACTTGTTTACAATACAGGGACATCTCCCACCCTGAAAATATGTCATGTGGACTCAACTTAGACCCCAGGTGATTAGACATCATTCGTCCAGCCTTGAATCCTGGATCCCAGACATAGAAATGACACAGTTCTTCACAACAGCTACAGGAAACAAATCCCGTCTGGGACATCCTTAATACTGCTGGGACACCATCAAGTGCCAGTCTAAAATGATATCCTGACAATGAGGAAAATGCGAACAATTTGACCTAAGAGCAGGTTATCCTACCCCACCAGCTAACAATAAGACAAAATCAGAAGACTTGTCACCCTTTGGTCTGTTCAAAAACCAAGATTGCGTTCTACAGATGACTGGCTGATAGAACCATGACTGGACTGTATGTATCCTGGGACCAATAACAAAGCCCTAGTCTAGAGTGTGAGCTATGGCCTGCACAACAACCATGATCTCCAGTTCCTAAGGTCTGTCTGAGAAAATTGCAACAGAATGGGTCTTCTGGAAATATCCTAGGATCAAGGCAAATACCAAGACCACCAACCACAGAAGACGGATTAAAATGACACTGAGGGTGCAGAACTTCTAGAACTACAAAGAAAGACTGCATCATAAGTTCCACCCCTTGACTTGTGTAGATACCAAGACCTTTAGATACAGAGGTCTGACTTTATCACCCAGAATGGAGCAGAAGTCTTCCAAACAGCACGAAAGCACCAAGGGGAGAGTAAATGAACCTGTACAGAGTCAATAGTTAATCCCATGACAATATACTCCAAGGGTGGAGAAACCCTGTAACTCTTAGGCCAAGGGAATTCCTTTTTGAATGACCCCAATATTTACTGTGCCTATGCAGGATGGAAAAAAAAAAGCACAAAACCATTTTTCTCCTTTTTTATTTATCTATCTAGTTTTTGTCATTTTCATTGTTTTGATGTGGTTATTGAAGTTGTTGTCTACATTTATATTTATATATTTATTTTCTTCCTTTCTTTTCTTTCTTTATGTGCTCTGCCACGTTTTTATTTCAAGATCATGGCTTTTATGTGGTGCTTATTTTTATTGTCAGAGTGCTCAATGGATATTTTATTTGACACTTCTTTTTGTACTGTTGGGGTGATTCACCTTTTTCCACTTCATCTCTCAAACCAATGATGAGAGCCTCCAGAAGGACTCCGCCCATTTTTGGCATATTTGATTTTTACCCCAGTTTATTACTTTTCTCTTCTTCAAACAAAACTATGAAACTTTATCTATCTGTCCCGCCTCCCAGTTACAGGAGAAAATAAGGGAGCTACCAAGACCAAACAGGTGTAAGACCACTAAGTAGCAAGTTAGACACAGAGGAGAACACATAGTCTTGCAGCGCCTGGGGTGAGGGAGGAAGATATGGGAGGTAAGATGGGAATGGAGGTGTAGAGAGACCAGTTCGATGATGGGAATCCTCCTGATATTAAGTTAACATGTACCTAAAATATTATTGACAACAATATGTAAGCCACTATGATCAAAATAAAAATTATATTACAAAAACATCAAGAAGAAACTAGAGGCTTATACTTAGATTTCATATTTCAGGCAATCCTTTGTGACATATGATAAGCAAGAGTTTTTATTTTGTAAATTATTTCTGTCAGTGTTCATCAAATCATTTTATTTCATTTCATAGAGCTGAAGTCAAAAGAAATAATGAGAGAGCCAGTTCTGGGTATTTTGTGCTAGCTTGTCACTGTAAAACATTAAAACTTATTAAATTATTTTCAGATATTTAAATAACTCAGCTCTGTGGCCATGCTACTCTAACCGCAGGAAACAGGGAAAACACACACTTCAGACTAATGGGTTCTAACAGTGTTAACTGCAATTATCACTGTAGACATCTTATTGTCCAAATAATCAAAGTGGTAACTAGGAGCCTTAAGCAGAACATTAGCCTTTTATTTCTCATTTAAAAATAATCAATTATTATCATATACATGTTGGAAATAAAGTAGAATGCCACTGAATTCTACTATTCAAATTAAAGGTAGAGTTATTGTTAAGTAGAAGATAAAAGCTATAACAGAGCAAAGGCAATAATGCTTCTGTCAGGTGTGGGTGTGGTGGGCTACTGCCAGTGGTATTCAAGGACCACAGCTGGTTCTATGCTCAGGAATGACACCTAGTGGTGCTTAGGGAACCATATGCAGCACCAGGGATTGAAGCAGGGTCTTGAACTCCAGGCAAAGCAAATGCCTTTGCTTCATAGCATCTTACTGGTATCTAGTAATGAGGGACAATGGATTGGAGTACATGATTTGCCTTCAGGAAGCTTCAGTTTGTTCCCCAATATCACATGGTTTCTGAGCATGGCCAAGAGTAACCTCTGAGCACTGATGTGGGAGTACCTATGTCAGGTGAACCTCCAGGTGAAAAAGCAACAGTAGCAGTTCCAGAATCTAATGGACAGATGGCATATGGATATGACCAAAATAATAGAAAACAACAGAAGATTTGAGGAATAATTAGCTAAGCATTCTGAATGTGCTTTAATTACACTTAGAAAAGTACCAATTATTGGATATTATGACTTATTAATGATAGCTTATAGAGCAAGATAAGGTGCTGTCTTCTTAACAAAAAAGCCCTGATAAAAAGAAAGCACTGTGAAAAGCATGGTGCCTTTTTATAAACTGACAGGACAGAACACAAAAAGCAAACTTGAGCTAAGGCAAAGACACAATTTGATTACAAATTATTTCTAAGCTATTCCTGAAACTTTATCACAGTAACAAAATGTCATGGAAGCTTAATTTTTCAGCATCTAGAATATAGATTCTGCATCTCTGTTCCATATGTATAGTGAATAAACTATATTACTATTTTATCATGTGATTACTATCAAAAATGTGTACTGCCAATGTTAAGGCCAATTTTAATTTAATTTAATGCAATATTTTATTCTTACTTTTTTATTTAGGGTGTGTTTTGAGGCTATTCTTGGCTCTGTCCTCAGGAGTGACCCCAGACAGTGACAGGGGTGATCATATGTGGAGCAAGAGACTTGAACCTAAGTTAGAAAGATGTAAGATGAGTACCTTAACCCCTGTACTATCTTTCTGACCTCTGGGCTATTTTTCTGAATTAGAAATAAATCAGATGCTTAGAACAACTGGCTGTAGTACTTGTTAGTGTCAATATAGACTATAGAAACTCCCCGTCTTGTTAAAGAAGAGTGTTCAAATATGCATTTTAGTCTGAATGAGCTATCCTCACATTGAAAAATATTTGAAAAAAAGGAATAATTTGAAATAAAGTGGGGAGATGCTGACTCTGGTGGTGGGTATTCCACTAGGATCGTATATGCCTGGAATATTACTGTGAGCAACATTGTAAACCGCAATGCCTAAATCAAAATTGAAGCAATAAAAAAAGAAAAGAATATATTTTGCTGCCCCCAACTGTTTTGAGTTAGCCATCGCCAATGAGCTACTTCAAAAAAAATTATGAGTCAGAACATTTCCTTTATGGGCAGATGATATTCTAAGGAGATATTGTTGATTCTCTCTATTCTGTACACGTCACCTCTGTTCTCTCACCACATGCAAAATGTCATCTCTTCCCCTTTTTTATGTTATTGTCAAAGGATATATGGCAGAAGCATAGGCAGATCAAGCCTATGATAACAAATCAGGTCAGAGGCCAGAGTAATAACACAGTGGGGGAGGATGCTTGCCCTGCATGTGACCAACTGGAGTTCTGTCTTGGCATCCCATCTGGTCCCCTGAGCCCACCATGAGTGATTCCTGTGTGAAAAGCCAAGGCTAATCCTTGAGCACTGCCAAACCTGACCCAAAAAAACAAAACTTCCCCCCAAATAATAACAACTAATAATAATCTGACTGAAAATCTGCCCTTTTAATAAAATTTATGAAAAATTATAAAAATTATAAAACATGTTTAAAAATGTAATTCCTCAAAAACCACTAAAATACTGTTCTTAGTTACTGAAGAACAGTTTCACTTCATGTATGTGTCAATATTTCACCCTAAAATGACATTATTACCTAGTTTAATCTCCATGATCTTTTCTTCTATTATTTACATTTAATTTTAGCTTTTTAATTATTGACATTTTAATTTACAATTAATTGTACCAAGATTTACCTGATTTCTACAAATCATGGCATTCTAAATGTTTAGATAATGAACTCCAGACCTTATCTGAAAACAATGAAGAGCTACATCAGGTACAGTAGTTCCATCAGACTGATTGTCTCTGTCCTCTTATAAACTTAATTTAAATTTAAAATATTTATATTTTATGTATGCACTTCAATACTTCATATATATGCTTTAAAATTTTTTAATTATTTACAGTAATTCTACCGTATTTTTGGAAAAGACACAAGGAATATGATCGTTGCTTGGTATTTTAAGTGCTTTTATGGTTTGTTTTAAAACACATGCATTTTTACAATAAGATAGAGATAGGCTAGGGGCGGGAACTATAGTGCAGCGGTAGGGGGTTTGCCTTGCACGTGGTTGACCCAGGACAAACTTCTGTTTGATCAACGACATCCCATACGGTTCCCCAAGCAAGGAGCGACTTCTTAGCGTATAGCCAGGAGTAACTCCTGGGGGTCACCAGTGTGGCGAAAAAAAAAAAAGATAAAGATAAAGTAGACTAGAAAGATTGAAATGGAACCCTGGAAATGAGGGGGAGTAGAATAAAGTCATGGGTAAATGTAAATAATGGAAAGGTGGCACATAAATTAAAAACATAAATCAGGGGCCAGAGCAGTAGCACAATGGAAAGGAGTTTACCTTGCAAGCAGCCAACATATGATGGACCCCTGTTAGAGTCCTAGAATCCCATACAGTCCCCCATACCTGCCAGAAGCGACTTCTGAGTGCAGAGACAGGAACTCCTCAGGGTGTGACTCAAAAACCAAAAAAAAAAAAAAAAAAAAAAAAAAAGAACATAAATTAACAACAGTATTATCACTTGACTGCATTACTTTCCAACCAAAAAAAAAGTGTACTGTAAGCAATTAAACAAACAAATTGTAACTAGGATAGGGCACAAGTTTTTAACTGTACAGAGATAATATGCAGAGGAAACCAGCAGAGACAGACACCTTACTCTCCCAGTTTCATGGAGCTGAATTTTGTCAATGCTGCACAAAAAAGACTCTCCAACACAGATGCAACACACAGAAGAGAGCCTGCCTCCACCTGGATTTTTCAAAGGTTCTTATCACAGAACTTAACCATAATAAATTATTAATAAATAAATTTAATAAGAATAATAAACTTCACGATAATAAAAATAAAATGATTACATTGAGCACTGAATTGCAACTCATGTGTTATAGCAAGGTTATAAATTTACAAAAGCTGACTCAAACTGTGTGCAGTTTTATATAATTGTCTACAGTATTTTTCTACTAATCAATTCCTTCTTCTTTAAAAGTGTCCCTTCCTAACAGTCACACCCATCAAAAAACTCATTGAAGTCTATTGCTCCATTTTCATATTGTAGCATTAAGATATTTTTCTTGCATCATGACAAGAATTTTTGGTTGATATATTCAACTGGATAAAGTGTGTTTAGTGACAGGTAAACAGAAACTTATCATTTTTCCCCAAGGTTATTAATGTCCTTTCTTTTGCCTCTTACCTTTAAACCAAGTAACACGTGGTTTAAATTTGGTTCCTTCCCATGTTTCCTATGGCCTGTGAGGTATATGGAATATTTACTCAGAGTCATTCTCTGAAAATTCTTTCAAGACATAATCTCTTTAAAAGTTCATTTTTTCTTTCAATTCTCTCGAATGAAGTTCTATAAATCTATTTCTGATTGATTTTAAAAGGACACAGATTGTGATCTTGAACTCGTACTGGCTTGAAATTTTATCCAGACTGGTGATCAGAGATTATGTAGGAATATCTTCTTTACCTATGTCATTTTCTATAAAACAGGATACATCCCAGATTCTTATGGGGGAAAAAACCCTCAGTGTTAGATTATTTTACAGCATGAGAATTTGGCTGGATCAAGGGAAAATTTGATATAAAACCTTTGACCTTTCTCACCGATTACCTTAGCACAGAAATGTTTTGCAGTTCAGAATAGCTTAAATTCATCCAGGCTCCACTGAACTACAGTTGAGTATTCAGAAATGTAATCAGAAGCTTAATGATGTTTATTAACAAGAAAACATTATGAACCGATGATTATAAACCACAAGATCCATGGATAGAACAAAACCCTGGTGAAAATGAATAAATTAGATATTTAGCTGGAGGGTGTATTGATACCAATATCATCATTATTGATAGTATCACTTTAGGTTACTTCAGAATGACTTGACATTATGGAGTGGTTGATACAAATAACAGACCAAGAGAAGGCAATGTTAACTGGGAGAATGTCACATGGTTTTCTATTTTATATTCTCTCTTATTGAAATGTCAGAGGATATCTGGGATTGATGAAACCTTCATGGATAGTATGGTGATTTCTCAATGGACAGGTGCACTGAGCACTTATGAAGATGGAAAAGAAAAAAGAGGCCACAAAATATGAAATATTTTAAAAATTAAAATATGAGAGCCCAAAAGGATCTTGTCTGTAGAAAAATAATCAGAAGCAGATCTCCAGAGGGAAACATACAATTGGAAAACACTCAAACCACAGGACAGAGGAAGAAGAATACAAGACAATAAATTGTGTGACACTGAAATTCTGTCACAATTTTGGGGCAAACATCCTTGTGTTGGCCTCAGGATGTTAACAAACAAGAATGGACATGAGACATGAAATTCATTTGGAGAGGATGTTATTTTTTTCACTTTTCCTATGTTGAAGAAATGAGATGAGCTGGAAGGAATTCAGGAAAAAAAAAAACAACAACAGAAAACCTAATTAAGAATCTAAAGGAATTGATTTATATAGTGAGTGGGGAGAAATAAAATATGCAACACTTGGCTAAAGACTTTGAGAGAGAACATAATTGTCAAAAGTCTTTAAAGGATTTTTTCCCTAGTCAATAGAGGGTGATTCAGTTAATAAGAAAAGAATCCAGGCAGAAGCACAGAGAAATGAATACAAACACTAAATCAAGGAACATTTTTTTCCAACTTAATAATTAATAAATTTAAAGTGTTTGAGATGGTGCTGATTCTAGCATCTCTGTTGTTTATTTTGTTGAGTTGATTTTGCCCCATTTTGGTGTTTGAATCTGATTTAAGCTTTATGCTAGGTGAAGTAGGAATATAATTGTTGTAAAAATTTTTATGTGCCTGTCACTACCTTGATGATAGATTCTATTTGTCTTCTTGAGTCCTTACTCCCCTAATATAATAACTATTAATATTATAATCCTAACTTTATACAAGAAGATAGTATCTGATAAAATTTGCATCCTACTTTGTTCTTAGAAACTTGATTGCTAGTTTTTATTATGATTGCTAGTTTTATTTCCTTATACAAACTAATTTTACTATATTCAACTATTGTATTAGATAAGTTTGATAGCTATAACAAAAGACCACTTTAGGCTCCTCTGTGAACAAAGAACAATGAACCAACAAGTGATGAACCTATCAGCCCAGTAATGGGAATGGAAGATTCTACATAAAAACGGGACACTATTGTAAAACAATAGTAGACACTATTGTTTCCACATAATAAGCTCATGAAAGAACAGGTATGTAGTCCAGGAGTTAAAAGCTCTCTTTGTTTCCAAGATTTATGGAAACAACCCACACAAAATGGTATGTGGGAAATGTCTTCATTCTACCAAGTAATCAACTAAGTAACTAGTGTTGATTATTAAAAAAAGCACTAATAGATGAGTAGTGCCAAAATAAAATTATAAACATATTATGATTTTTATTATCTGACCTGTTTCAACTATAAATGTAAGTGTATTAATATATTTCATTGTGCTTTGTATTCTTTGGGCAGTTAATATTGAATATATTAATAACTGATTTTCTTTTATTTATCCTTGATCCTTCTACAAACCCTAGGTTGTTAATTCTGATTAATCTTACATCTGGATAGTTGAGTTATATATAAATAAATAAGTGAGTTGTAAATATATAATTTAAAATGTATACACATTATATAATTTACATTGTAGAATATAAATTAGATAATTGAGTTATAAAGGGGAATGTGAGTAGAGACATTTTAATTAAAGATGGATAAATTGTTTTCCATTCAATAGGATCCCTCAACAGAATGCAAACTCTAAGATCTCAATGGCATCCGTTCTTCTTGAATTCTTATTGGTATTACTTTCCAGATGGGACCTTATCAAGTAAAGATGGTTTAACATTATTATTTTACATGATGTTTGACATGATTGTTTGTCAAACAATCTAATGAAATGGTAGATTACCTTTGAAAGGATATTCAGGTTTCAGAGTGATAGCACAGCTGTAGACCATTTATTTGCCTTGCATGCAACCAACCAGGGATGGAAACGGATTCAATCCCTGACATCCCATATGGTCCTCCGAGCCTGCCAGGAGTGATTTGTGAGGGCAGAGCTAGGAATAATCCCTGAACATAGCCAGCTGTTGCCCAAAATCAAAAAAGAAAAATAGAATTCACCTCATCTCATTACAACTTTATACTTCAGAAGAGGACAGTGCTTTTTGAAAATGATTATTTGATACAATTTATCAAATTGAGACATTTAGGGAGTTTTAGTGTGTTATATTTTATTTACTCAACTTTATCAAAGTTATTAAATATTTTATTATAAATGCATAAAAAGTTATATATAATATATTATATACATAAAATATATAAATGCATAAAAACAAAGTTATATATTATATATATTTTATATACATTATCATAGCCTTTTTGTGTTTTATTTGTTTGGAGATTATATGTGGTAGTCCTCAGGATTTATTTCTGAGATTAAAATTGGTGCTCATGGGGGACCATGAGGTCCCAGGGTTTTGGGTAGTAGTTCATGTAAGGCAAGTGTCTTACGTAATAAACTATTTCTCTGGCCCATATTATTTTTGATAAAACTTTCAATTCTTTTTTTATAATATTTTTTATTTAAACACTTTGGTTACAAACATGATTGTGGTTTGGTTTCAGTAGTATAAGATGACACCCCCATCACCAGTGTAACATTCCCATCACCAATGACCCAAATATCCCTCCTCCCCTCCCCACCCCCACCTGTACTCTAGACAGGCTTTCTATTTCCCTTATATATTCTCATTGCTAGGATAGTTCACAATGTAGTAATTTCTCTAACTAAACTCATCATTCTTTGTGCTGAGGTTCATAAGGTCAGCTGTAACATCCAGCCCTCTCCTCTTTTGTCTCTGAGAATTATTGAGACATGTCTTTCATTTTTCTTAAAACCCATAGATGAGTGAGACCATTCTTCATCTTTGTCTTTCTCTCTGACTTATTTCACTCAGCATAACAGATTCCATGTACATCCATGTATAGAAAAATTTCAGAACTTCATCTCTCCTAACGGCTGCATGATATTCCATTGTGTATATGTATCACAGTTTCTTTAGCCATTCATCTGTTGAAGGAAATCTTGGTTGTTTCCAGAGTCTTGCTATGGTAAATAGTGCTGCAATAAATATAGGTGTAAGGAAGGGATTTTTGTATTGTTTTTTGTGTTCCTAGGGTATATTCCTAGGAGTGGTATAGCTGGATCGTATGGGAGCTCAATTTTCAGTTTTTGGAGGAATCTCCATATTGCTCTCCAGAAAGGTTGAACTAGTTGGCATTTCCACAAGCAGTGGACAAGAGTTCCTGTCTCACTGCATCCCTGCCAACACTACTTGTTCACATTCTTTGTTATGTGTGCCAATCTCTGGGGTGTGAGGTGGTACCTCATAGTTGTTTTGATTTGCATCTCCCTGATGATTAGTGATGTGGAGCATTTTTTCATGTGCCTTTTGGCCATTTGTATTTCTTCTTTATCAAAATGTCTGTCCATGTCTTCTCCCTATTTTTGATGGGATTAGATGATTTTTTTCTTGTAGAGTTCTGTCAATGCCCTGCATATTTTGGATATTAGTCCCTTATCTGATGGGTATTGGGTGAATAGTTTCTCCCACTCAGTGGGTGGCTCTTGTATCCTAAGCACTATTTCCTTTGAGGTGCAGAAGGATCTCAGCTTAATATATTCCCATCTATTAATCTCTGCTTTCACTTGGTTGGAGAGTGCCGTTTCCTCCTTGAAGATACCTTTAATCTCAATGTCATGGAGTGTTATACCTACGTGTTGTTCTATATACCTTATGGTTTCAGGTCTGATATCAAGGTTTTTAATTCATTTGGATTTTACCTTCGTACATGATGTTAGCTGGGGTCTAAGTTCACTTTTTTGCCAGTGCCTAGCCAGTTGTGCCAACACCACTTGTTGAAGAGTCTTTCTTTGCTCCATTTAGGACTTCTTGCTCCTTTATCAAAGACTAGATGATTGTATGTATGTCTGGGGAACAATCTCTGAGAACTCAAGTCTATTCCACTGATCTGAGGGTCTGTCTTTATTCAATACCATGCTGTTTGAATAAATATAGCTTTGTAATACAGTTTAAAGTTGGGGAAAGTAATGCTTCCCATATTCTTTTATCCCAATAATTTTTTTGGCAATTTGAGGGTGTTTATTGTTCCAAATGAATTTCAAAAGTGCCTGACCCACTTCTTTGAAGGATGTCATGGGTACCTTTAGAGAGATCACATTAAATCTGTACAATGCTTTGGGGAGTATTGCCATTTTAATTATGTTAATCCTACCAATCTATGACCAGGGTATATGTTTCCAATTCCGAGTATCCTCTCTTATTTCTTGGAGCAGAGTTTTATAGTTGTTTTTGTTTTTTTTGTATAGGTCCTTCTCATCTTTAGTCAAGTTGACTCCAAGATATTTGAGTTTGTGTGGCAGTAATGTGAATGCGCTTATTTTCTTAATGTCCATTTCTTCCCTATTACTATTGGTGTATAGAAAGGCCATTAATTTGTGTGTATAATTTTGTAGCCTGCCACCTTGTTATATGAGTCTTTTGTTTCTAAAAGCTTTTTCGTAGAGTGTTTAGGGTTTTCTAAGTATAGTATCATGTCATCTGCAAACAGGGAGAGCTTGACTTCTTCCTTTTCCTATCTGGATGCCCTTGATATCTTTTTCTTGCCTGATCGCTATAACAAGGACATCCAGTGCTATGTTGAATAGGAGTGGTGAGAGAGGACAGCCTTGCCTTCTGCCAGAATTAAGATAGAAGGCTTTTAGTTTTTCTCCATTGAGGATAATATTTGCCACTCACTTGTGGTAGATGGCTTTAACTATATTCAGAAAGGTTCCTTCCATTCCCATCTTGCTGAGAGTTTTGATCAAGAATGGGTGTTAGACCTTATCAAATGCTTTCTCTGCGTCTATTGATATGATCATGTGATTTCTATTTTTCTTGTTATTGATGTTGTGTATTATGTTGATAGATTTACGGATGTTAACCCATCCTTGCATTCCTGGGATGAAACCTACTTGATCATAATGAATTATCTTCTTAATGAGGCATTGAATCCTATTTGCCAGGATTTTGTTGAGGATCTTTGCATCTGTGCTCATCAGGGATATTGGTCTGTAATTTTCTTTTTTGGTAGCATCTCTGTCTGGTTTAGGTATCAAGGTGATCTTGGCTTCATAAAAGCTATTTGGAAATGTTCCCATTTTTTCGATTTCATGGAAGAGTATTGCCAGGATTGGTAGTTGTTCCTCTTGGAATGTTTGAAATAATTCATTAGTAAATTTATCTAGGCCTGGGCTTTTGTTTTTGGGCAGACATTTTATTACCGTTTTAATTTCATCAATAGTGATGGGGTTGTTCCTATATGTTACATCCATTTTATTCAAACGTGGAAAGTTATAAGAGTCCAAAAATTTGTCCATTTCTTCCAGGTTCTCATTTTTAGTGGCTTAGAGTTTCTCAAGGTAGTTTCTGATTACCCTTTGAATCTCTGAAATATAGGTAGTGATCTCCCCATTTTCATTTCTAATGCAAGTTATCAAGTTTTTCTTTCTTTCTTTGTTAGTTTTGCCAATGGTCTATCAATCTTGTTTATTTTTTGAAGAACCAACTTCTGCTTTCATTGATCTTTCGGATTGTTTTTTGGGTTTCCATTTTGTTGATTTCTGCTCTCAGCTTTGTGATTTCCTTCTGTCTCCCTATTTTTGGGTCCTTTTGTTGACTTTCTAGTTCTATTAGCTGTGTCATTAAGCTACTTAGGTAAGCTCCTTCTTCCTTCCTGATGTGTGCTTGCAAAGCTATAAATTTTCCTCTCAGTATTGCTTTTGCTGTGCCCCATAAGTTCTGATAGTTTGTGTCTTTATTGTCATCTGTTTCCAGGAAAGTTTTGATTTTCTCTTTGATTTCATCTCGGACCTACTGGTTATTCAGTAAGAGGCTGTTTAACTTTCAGGTTGTAAAGTTTTCCTTCTGTGTCCCTTTGGAATTCACATATAATTTCAGAGCCTTGTGGTCAGCAGAGGTAGCCTGCAAAATTTCTATTTCATGATATTATGGAGGTATGTTTTATGTGCCAGCATGTAGTCTATCCTGGAGAATGTCCCACGTACATTGGAGAAAAATGTGTATCCAGGCTTCTGGGGATGGAGTGTCCTATATATATATATATATATATATATATATATATATATATATATATATATATATATATATATATATATATATATATATATATAGGCCTCTTACGTCCATTTCTCTTCTCAGGTCTAGTATGTTCTTGTTGGGTTTCAGTCTGGTTGACCTATCCAGTGTTCACAAAGCTGTGTTGAGGTTCCCCACAATTACTGTGTTGTTATTGATATTATTTTTCAGATTTGTCAACAATTGTATTAAATATTTTGCTGGCCCCTCATTCAGTATATATATGTTTAGGAGAGTGATTTCTTCCTGCTGTACATATCCTTTGATTAATATAAAATGTCCATCTTTGTCCCTTACAACTTTCCTGAATATAAAGTTTGCATCATCTGATATTAGTTTGGGCACTCCAGCCTTTTTATGGGTGTTGTTTACTTGGACAATTTTCCCCCAGCCTTTTGTTTTGAGTCTATGTTTTGACTATTCAGGTGCGTTTCTTGTAGGCAGCAGAAGGTTGGATTGAGTTTTTTGATCCATTTAGCCACTCTGTGTCTCTTAATTGGTGCATTTATTCCATTGACATTGATAGAAAGAATTGTCCTGGGATTTAATGCCATCTTTATATTGAAATTTGGTGTGTCTTTTGGTCAGTCTTTTCTTAAGTTTGTTTTTCTGTTTTTTTTTTTCTTAAGACTGGTTTTGAGTCTGTAAACTTTCTGAGCTGTTGTTTGTCTGTGAACCATGTATATTCCTTCAAACCTGAAAGTGAGTTTTGCTGGGTACATATACTTGGCAAAGCATTTATTTCATTGAGTTTTGCCACTATGTCCCACCACTGCTTTCTGGCCTTGAGTATTTCTGGTGACAGGTCTGCTGTAAATCTCAAGAATATTCCCTTGAATGTAATTTTTCTTTTTGATCTTGCTGCTTTCAGAATTCTGTCTCTATCTGTGGGATTCATCATTGTGACTAGGCTGTGTCTTGGGGTATTTTTTCTGGGGTCTCTTTTGATTTGTACTCTTCGGGCATGCAGGATTTGATCACATGTATTCTTTAGCTCTGGAAGTTTCTCTTTAATGATGTTCTTGACCATTGATTCTTCCTGGAAATTTTCTTCCTGGGTCTCTGGGACTCCAATGATTCTTAAGTTGTTTTTGTTTCCCCTTTGTCACACTTGTATTGTGAGTTTTTCTACGTGTTGTGGTGGTATTCATTGGCTAAATTATGTGTGCAGCCATGCTCCCCTGACTCTACCCTTTCTGGGTGGATTGACTCGCCTCCAAGGAACGGGTGCCATCCGTGGATGAAGCCTCACACAGGATCAAATCTAAGGTGTGAGCACACAGCAGAGAAGACAGTCTGGAGAGAAATTCTGGGCTGCAGTGACCCAGCACAGTTCCTAGTGTGATTTTTTTTCTTTTTGTTACAGTGGCGTTCTTTCATTAGAAAGAGCGCATGGCCATGAAGCAAGGCGAAGTGGCCTTGCTCTTCTGGAGCCTCTAGGCGAGCTATTTTTCTGGGTCTTTTTGGCCCACTCCCAAGAAGTTCAGGAGACAGGACAGTGGAAAAACACACACAGGTGGGCCCGGAGAGATAGCACAGTGGCTTTTGCCTTGCAAGCAGCCTATCCAAGACCAAAGGTGTTTGGTTCGAATCCCGGTGTCCCATATGGTCCCCTGTGCCTGCCAGGAGCTATTTCTGAGCAGACAGCCAGGAGTAAACCCTGAGCAATGCCGGGTGTGGTCCCCCCAAAAAACAACAACAACAACAACAACAAAAATAAATAAAAACACACACAGGCAACACTCACAGTTTCTCACAGCCAGGAACCACTGGGCAGGCCTGACGTCATAACCAGGGGACCTCCCTTTCTACAGAATGCTGCAAATAGCTGGTTTTCATGCTCAGACACAGTTCCTTGTTGTTCCAGCCCATGGAAGAGCCTCTGGGAGAACTATTTTTCTGGGTCCTTTTTGGCCCACTCCCAAGAGGTTCAAGAGACAGGACAGTGAAAAAACATGCACAGGCAGCACTCACAGTTTTTTACAGTCGGGAACCACTGGGCACGTGTAGATTTTCACTGCTTGACATCAAAACTTTCAATTCTTAAATGTTAGATTATCAATATGCTTTATTTATATTTATTGGTAAAATTTTAAATAAAGAATTTATTATTTGATTTGATAAATAAATTTTATTTTATTTATTTTATTATAAAGTTTGAAAATTTTTATTTTAAACTTGCATTACTTTCAGAAAGACAACAGTTAGGTGGCTTTGATTATATTGGTCTGTATTTGAAATTTTTAATCATCAAAAATTATTGATTATAGTTTATTTAACTCTCAAAATTTTCTTCATTTCTTCAATTTTTCTTCCTTCCTTCCTTCCTTCCTTCCTTCCTTCCTTCCTTCCTTCCTTCCTTCCTTCCTTCCTTCCTTTCTTCCTTCCTTCCATCTTTCCCTCTTTCTCTTCTCAATTCCTTACTTCCTTTCCTTATTTCCTTCCTTCTTTTCTTTTTCTTCCTTTTTTCCTTCCTGATTTTCTTCCCATTCTTTTCTTTCTTCCCTTTTTTCTTTACTTCCTCCCTTCCTTTCTTTCTTCCTTCATTTTTCCTTTCTACTTCCCTTTTTATCCCTCCTTCCTTCCTTCTCCCCTCCCTGCTTTATTCTTCCCTCCTTCTTTTCTTTTGTTACTGTATCACATTTGGAGCACTGATTTGAGAGTACTAGAGAATGCATCACAGACAAGGCAGCGCTCTACTAATTAAACCACATTTTGAGCTCTTTGAGCTCCATTTCTGTATGACTTTCTTGAAGATTCTGCTTCTGCTCTATGGACAGACACCACAGGTTAATAGAAGATTGCTATTCAAATTTGTGGACTCATTTAAAGACATGCAACATTTTAAAAATAATTTTAATTGTGACCTAAGTGAATTATGAATCTTTCACAGTAATATTTAAGGTACACAGTGACATTGAATCAGGGGCATTCCCACTACCAGTGTTGTCCTCTCTTCAACCCTGTTCTCAGGATGCATCCCATATCCCCTTTTTTGCCCCCAGAACTGCTAGTATAACTGGTCCCCTCTTTGTGTCACTTGATGTGGATTGGGTATTGATTCTGTTGTCTTTAACTTTGGGTTTGGTGTTTAAGTCTGACCATTTTTTACTTCTACTCAATGTCCATACAACTGTTTGGTACTGGTACCATCTGTTTTATTTTCCCTCAATTTATGAGGAAGAACAAAATGATTCAAGTTATGTGGTTCTGTTTGAAAAAAAGAAAAGAAAAAATACTGGAGGAGTCTAGAGGTTATAAATATCAATTTAAATAAAGAAAGGAAAAAAGAAAAAAAATATAACAAAAACAGAAACAAAAAATAAAACAATAAAACAAAACAAGCAACTACATAAAAGCACCACAACAACAAAGACAACAACCAAACAATAACCATGAGAACAAAAAAAATATAAGAAATGAGGGCTGGTATGGCAAGGTTTTGTGCTTTTTTTTTTTTTTTAACATAGGCACAGTAAATATTGGCGAAATTAGAAAGGGAATTACCCTTGGCCTAAGAGATACAGGGTTTCTCACCCTTGAATCATACTGTCATGTCACTACAGGCTTCGTACATGCTCATTTTCACTTCCCCAGGACTTTATATGGTACTAGAAGACTTTCTTCTCAGTTGTGGATGATAAAATAAGGCCTCTGTAACTAGAGATATTGATATTTGCACAAGTAAAAGGATGAAGCCTGGGATAGAGTCTTTCTTTACAATTGTGGAAGTTCTTTTCCATGACTGTTGTTGTAATCAGATTTCTTTAATTGGTGATCTTGGTTTTTGCATGATCCTAGGATGAAGTCTAGGACAGTGTCTTCCATTATGTTTCCAGAAGTTCTGCTCAGTCACAGTTGTCAAAAATCAGACCTCTCGATTTAGAGATCTTGGTGATTGTATAAATCCTAGGCTGAAGCCTAGGCTAGGGTCTTTCTTATTGGCCCCAGGATAAATTCTACACAGGCATGGTTATCAATGTCAGTCTTCTGTAGTTAGTGCTCTTGGTTTTTGCACAAATCAAAGGATGATATATCTTCTGATTTCATCTTACTATTAGGTGATGAGATAGGACAACCTGCTCTTAGATCAAGTTGTTGCCATTTCCTCATTGTCAGGATGTCATATCAAAACTGGCACAAGTTGGTGCTAGAGCAGTATTAGGAATTTTCCAGGGGGCATTTGGCTTCTGATGCTGTTGCAGGGAACTGTATCAAGACATGCAACATTTAATAGCAGAAAGTATTTCAGCTATTTCTACAGATGCTTAGTGTTAAAAATAAACAGTTTTACTTCTCTGTCACATTGAAACTGAACTCAGCACTGTCCTCCTTCATTTCACAGATGCTTTTTCATTGTTCCCTTCTGGGCACTCTTTGAAGCATCTGGAATAATTTTTAGACCCAGGTGATGCCGTCCATCTATGGAGCCTTAGATTCTTGGGTTAATCACTGGTGAAAGGGCAGACTTACTCTTAGATCAATCAGGATCAACACTCAAACCAGGAATTTTTAATAGTACGAGCTCTGATTTCATGTAGTAATCTATCATCATGGAATGATATATTGATTAAAAATTCAATAAGACTCTTTACTCAGTGCAGCCTGTCATATGGAATTTATTAACTTGTAGTTAATACATAGTTTCAAATCTTATATCTTGGAAAGGGAAAAAAATGTAGATACTTTAAATATCTAGAAAATTGGAAAGACAATATCTGAGAAAGTGGAAAAAAGCATTTCTTGAAGAATTCAAAAAATATCCTTGGCTTTGGGTTATGAAACTGAGGCACCAGCACTGGATGATGTGGAGAAGAAAGAAACAAGTTAGGAATAATTTAAGGGTTGGTGATGAAGAATCTTGGGTCCTTCTGTGGTTGTGAAAGTAAAGAAACTTTGTACATCAAAAAATAAACATTGATACTATCATAGCCATGTTGCTTAAACTATAAGAAAAGGGAATTTTTTAACAGAATTTTTAAAATTTTATTGCAAACATTGTGATTTACAAACTTCTTCATAGTTGGGTTTCAGGCATCAATTTATCAGGGCCAAACCCACCACCAGAGTCAACCTTCCTCCACCAATATTCTCAGAGTGTAATCCAACCACCACCACTGCCCCCCAGCCTGCCAGTATAACAGACCCATTATAAATTTGATTGTTGAATTTTGGGCTTCTTGATTTCAATTTTTTTGACTTTGGCTTGGATACTTCTGTCCTTTTTTAATACCAACAATGCCTTCTGAGACCATGTTTACACACTGTCTATGTGCATTACACTTAATTGTCAGTTGTGGCATTAATGATTCATTCTATCCTGGTAACATGAGTTAACTGGAGACTCCTATATAATACAGGTGGAACAGAAGAGAGCTGTGGATTTGGTGGAAAAGTGTGAAGCCTTATAAGTGTAAGTAATATTTGACCATGTGTGTGGGCATAGCCATTCTTGTTCTCCATCTCCTCCTGTCTCTGTGCTCAGGGGATGTTTCTTGCAGTTATTGGGGGATAGGAAAGTGCTGGGGGAAAAGATACAGCAGGATTCATCATCACAAAGGAAAACTGCCTAGAAAAATAAAATTTAAATGCTTAAATATGGTGTAACAACATTTGCCTCTCGTGGCCATTAATCTTACATGCTGTGAACTGAGAATTTACTTCTGAGAAAAAAACTAATTATAGTTAATTTGTTGAGTCAAGAAAAGCATGCATCCAAGTTAAAGTCATTCCTAATATCAGAAATACATAATTGACTTTTATTTAAAGCCCAAATAAAGATATAAATGATACTTTGTTTTCTAACCTAAATAAATTATGCTTTGTTTTACAATCAAAATAAAACTTTGATAATGACAAACAGTTTTAAATCCAATTTAGTATATGAATCATCAGATCAGTTATGCTAACCCATTGTGGCTAATTCTCCTCTGAAACCTTTCCAGGAAGACCTTAACTTTTCCTTCTTAGAATATTATCCTAGATACAGAGAATTTAAGGTTCCTGTAGTTCAGTAACCAAAACTGAAACAATGATGTTTTGTGGTTCTCAGACTAAATACTTTATAATCTTTCCATTAAAAATATATATATAGCTCTGGGGATTTCCTACTAGTAAGTGAAAAATAAAGTCTGAAGCTTGGGGTTCTAAGAGGTTAGAAAGTCTGTCTAAAGTTCGGATCGTTTCTCAGAACTAGAAGCTATGAATATGGAAAGACATCTTGGTAGATTTGGAAATGCTCGTATTTTTTAGTGTAAATGCTTGAACTTGGATATGATAAGAGTAGATGTCTGCCCTTAGAATCAACTTTGTGGGCGATTGTTCATTTTTGCACAGAAATTTCTAAAATTAAAGAGAAATGTTTATTTCTGGGGACTTGTCTCCAAGAGATGTTTTACATGCTTCCTTGCTCTTGGTCTATCCCTGATGCTGTGTGGATTCCCCCAATCACACATGAGTTGTTGTCTTGAAACTACGGGCCCAAACACTGAGCCATTAGACTCACAATTGTGTTGAATGTTACTGGGAGTTGCTTATGGTTCCCAGAGCATTACTTGAAAGATACACCAACACATTTATTTAAGTATCCCATTAAAAATTCTACAAATCTGGTGCTGGAGCAGTGACAAATGGTAGGGCATTTGTATTGCACGCGCTAACCTAGAACGGACGGCAATTCAATCCCCCAAGCCAGGAGCGATTTCTGAGCACATAGCCAGGAGTAGCCCCTCAGTGTCACCGGGTGTGCCCCACCACCCCCAATAAAAAAAGCAAAATAAAAAAATCTGGGACCAGAGTGATAGCATTGTGGTTAGGGCATTTGCTTTGCATACTGCTGACCCATGTTGGATCACCACCATCCCATATGGAATCCCGAGCGTTTCCAGGAGTAATTTCTGAGTGCAAAGGCAGAAGTAAATCCTGAGCATCACCAGGTGTGGCCCGAAAACAAACAAAATATTATAAACCTAGGGGCAGAAGCGATAGCACAGCGGTAGGGCATGCGCCAATACAGGAAGGACCACCGTTCCATATCCCCAGCGTCCCACATGGTCCCCCAAGTCAGATGCGATTTCTGAGCGCATAGCCGGAAGTAACCCCTGAGCGTCACCTGGTGTGGGACCCCCAAAAAAATCTTAAAAGAAATTCAAATCTTAATATTACTACCCATTCATTTGAAAAAAGAGCAAATGAACTTGGTTAATTTTCATATAATTTATAAACCAATATTCAAAAGGCCTGTGACTCATCACCCAGGGTGAATTGATTTTATGAAATGAATACTGTCCAGGTGAATTTATGCTTGAAAGTAACCAGAAAACTTTCAAATGATTTCACCATCATTGTGTTTTTTTGGAATGTTTTTAAATGTCTTTCTCAGTTTTATTTTTATTTTAATCTTTATAGCTAACTAAATGGCTACTCTGAAACTTTCTCTGAAACAATAATATAAGCTATTATAAAACAAGTTAGAAAATACATTTACAATTAAAAGTTTATATATAAAGAAATAACTATAATTTCCTATCACCAAAAGTGGTATATCTGAATCATTAAGGAATTTTGAAATAACATAAATATCTTTGTGATTATAGCATGTTAGAACCCAGTTCAACAATTTTTAGTTTTCTGGGTTATGATGTGGGAAACAGGATGTTATGATATAAACTAAAAAATAAATATTAATAAGTAAATGTTAGTCTAGATTTTTTTCTTAAAATGTTTTCTTTGAATTTTTGATAGCATGTTTATAGTAGTTAGTTTTTATTATTTGAATGTTACTTCACTGTCACCAGAGAGATTGTACAGTAGTTGGGGCACTTGCCTTGCACACAATTGGCTCAATATCCCATTTGGTTTCCCAATCCTGCCAGGAGAGATCCCCTGATAGAGAGCCAGGAATAAGCCATGTGTACCTCCAGGTATGTTCTCAAAGTCAAGTAAATAAATTGATAATAAAATTTAAAATACCTTTAAATAATAACTGTACTTACATTTTTTTTGTGGGGTGTTACCCAACAGTTCTAGGACCTACTCCAAGCACCTTCCTTGCTATGATATTACTTACTTTCAAATCTGCCGAAGTTCTGGTGTGTGTAAGCAGCCTAGTTCTAACTGTACATTACTCATTGGCTAGTTGAGTTGGTTCTTTATTCCTAATTGATTTACAACTCTATCAAACAATTGGTGACTTTTTTCCTTATTGAAGAAGCATTATGATATATTGAATTTAGCTTAAACAATATTTATAGGTTTTTTATTTCCTCTCTTCTGAAGCAAAAATGCAATTTTATAGCAAGACAAGCAAATAGTGACTTCAACTTAGATTGTAGAGCTAAGATATGTTCCATGAAGACTGGATCCTTTATCAAGAATATCTCTCAAGGAGAATCACGGAGACAAAATAATGTCAAATATAAAGAACTACAATTAAGCAGACATTTTGGGTTTGGACCTCTCTTCTTCTGACTCCCTTAGACCCTTGGATGATGACTTTCTCTACATAACTTGATGGGCATTCTAGTTTTGTATTTCTACTTACCCATACCTTGTTTTTAACCTCCAGATATATGGCCAGCTGTAAAAATGAAAATACCCCATTATACATTATCAAAATCCCAGAATCATCATGCCTAAAATGAGAAGATTTTCTTTCTCCTTAAAAATCTTATTTCTCTCTCCTGTTCACAATCTCATGAAAGCATCCATGCAGGGGACACTTCAAATATAATATGTGACACACTTGCCAAACTGTGTTCAAATAGCGCAATGGTAGGGCCTTTACCTTGCAAACAGCTGACCCAGGACTGATGGTGGTCCAAATACCAGCATCCTATATGGCCCCCTGTGCCTGCCAGGAGCAATTTCTGAGCACAGAGCCAGGAGTAACCCCTGAGTAGCTGTGTTTGATCCAAAACAAACAAACAAACAAAACAAAGAAACAAAAAAGCAAGACTGAGGATGCTGCCTATGTCCCAAGAATGTATATAGAAATTTACTGTTACTCATTTAATGAGGTTTTATGGGTAGAGTAGGGATGTTCTCTATCAGGTCCAGAGTTGGTTCCAGAAACATCATGAATGGAGACATATTTGACTCTTAGCATCACTAGTGAGTGGAAGGGAGTGAAGACTTGTGAGGACTTGCTTAGAGAGAAGATCTTGTTGACTTAAAGGATCAGTGGGATTTCTGGGTCTACATGTAGGAGTGATGATGAGTGATGAGGCTAAAGCTGTCAATCAATCTTGATTAAGTTTGAAAAAATAATGTGTGTTGGAGGAGTCTACCATGTCCATGTCTTAGGAACTACAGTTTCTTGAAATGACTGTGCACAGAAACTTAATAAATATTTTGCAACTTTGTCTGTAAGGGAAGTTTAGAGGATGAGTCCTTGATTCTAGACATTCTGAGTAGCTGGCACTGTTCTTAAGAATCAGTGCGGTGTCGGAGTTTGTCAGTTAAATATATATACATCAGTGATCAATTACAGATACACAATAAGCTATGGTCCAATACTAATTTGAAGGAGTTTAGAAGAAATATATGTCTTATGTATTAAGATATAAACATATTTGTATTAAGTATATAAACATGTATGTAAGCAGACATATTAGAGATTGATGGAGTTCTATGTCTAAACTTGTTTACACATTTTACTCATAAAAAATGAAATTTCTTCTATCCTATTGACTACAAAGCCTAGTGAGATTTAGAACAATTTGTAGTGATATTCATAAAAATAACTATGTCTGTCTCTATGAAAAATATACTCCTATTAATGTTATTTCTTTTGATAATGCCCCTTGATTTTGTTGAATAATTCATAAATTCTCTGGAATATGAGATGAAGTATTAAAACTGATGTAAAAGTTTAACATTTTTCCATGTGAAAAATTAAAATTTGTTTTGAAAGAGAAACGGTCTTTAATCATTATGTGTTCTCTTGTTAGTACCCTCATGAGATTTTCTTATGGTTCAAATCTCAGAAGTGAAACTTTTCATTGTTAGAAAGTGCCTTTGCATGTAAACTCTATGGTTTATATTACCAGAGTAAGCTATATTTGATGAGAACAATTAATCACAATAATTCTTACAATGGCAGATATGGATGGTTTTTATTTTTGGAAAGAAAAGACAAGAAGGTACAAAAATTCTTGGAATTAAAATAGTTTATTTGTAATTTGATAGGATGATTAAGATACTTAATAAAAAGCATCTTAACTTATTATTTAATGTATTTACATTAATTGAATATTAACTTATAGAAAAAGATTTTGGCAAAAATAAAAACACTAAACTTATTTATTTATTTATTTGACCATATTTAACAAATATATTCTGTAAGGAAGAAATATGAGAAATTAAAATATATACCTTATAATTTATTTACTTTTGTTTATATATGCATTCTACATATATATATATACATAACATTACTTTTAAAAAGTACTGTAGAAGTCAGAGTGATAGTACATCAGATAAGGCACTTGCTTTGCTTTGCAGCTGACCTATATTCAATCCCTGACATCCTATATAGTCCCCCATGCTTGTCAGGAGAGAGCCCTGAGCACAGAGTTGGAATAAGCCCTGAGTACAAAACAGGTGTAGCACCAAAGTAAAAATAAGTACATGGGAAAAAGTAGTTTATTTTTGGGTTTGAGCAATAGCATGGCAGGTAGAGGATTTACTTTGTATGTGGCAGATCTGAGTTCAACCCTTGGCATGCCATATGGTCTCCAGAGCACTGCCAGGAGTAAATTCTAAGTGCAGAATAAAAAGCAACTCCAGAGCATTACAGGATGTAATTCCAAAACAAAACAAATAAAATAGTTGACTTCTATAAATTACTCATAATAATATAAATTATTGTAATTTGCATTACTTGCATTTGGTTTATGGACCTATACTTCTAACCAACATAGCTTTTTTGGTATAACCTTTCATATTATTATAAGAGTTAGTCAATTGAATGAATCCACTGTCCAACAACATATCAGATGTAGCCAAAATACCTAACAGTTATGATATAAAATATTAGATGCTTAATCAATGGCTTTGGTTGATAGAGAAAAAGCCAAACCTCCAGGTGTTTTAGGCAAAACAGCAACAAAAGCCAGGTGAGGTGGACTTGAAAATTAATATGAATGATGAATTCCCCATTAGTCACCAGCTATAAAATATTTTATATTCCTAAAGAAAAACTGAATTCAACCTTCCCAATGACTCTCTGTGGCTCTGGTCATTCTGGTTTATGAATGTGATGTTGAGATTCACAGAAGTCATTTAACATTTGCCAAGCTCTTACAGACTGTGAAGGGCAGACATGAACTTAGGGAGGAGGGAGATGGGGGACATTGGTGGTGGGAATGTTGCACTGGTGAAAGGGTGTGTTCTTTTTATGACTGAAACCCAACTACAAACATGTTTGTAATTGTGGTGCTTAAATAAAGATATTTAAAAATAAATAAATAAATAAAATTCTAGACAACTAGAAACCAGAGTCTGTAAAATTGACTAGTTTTTGGATTACAATTTTTGAATTGGAGATAACAGCCCAATCACAATGATGCTAAAACCAAACCACTCAGAGTTTAAGAAAAGAAAAAACAAATGTATGTATGTTTGTATGTACACAAACATACTATTGTGAAAAGATCAAAGAGCAAGTAGGAATCAATATATTTTTAAAAAATCAAAATGGAGTTTATAGCAATAAAAGTCGTTGCAAGTTAAATATTTCAGCAAATTCTGCTTTTATCAATTATGACTATAAAGCATGATGGAATGCTGAAATTAGATACTAGGGGAGATTGGCTTTTTGTTTTTGTGACAGAGAAAATTCCTTCTGATCTGTGGACCATAGATTCACACCTTCCGATTTCCTATTGCGTCCACATCCCTACACGCAGGCAGCAAACATAGGAATCAGATGACTGGTCACCAAGCTTGCTAAGTCTGGCTTGGCCACACAATTACCTGAGATCCGAGTGACAAGAATCTCCTGTCCCCTTAGCCCAAGCGCTCAGCCTGATAAAGCCAGCCAATAAAGATACTTATTCGGGGCAGAGCCATTGCGCAGCGTTAGGGCATTTGCCTTGCAAGCAACTGACCCAGGACGGATCACGGTTCGATCCCTTGGTGTCCCATATAGTCCCCCAAGCCAGGAGCGATTTCCGAGTGCATAGCCAGGAGTAACCCCTTAGCCTCACAGGGTGTGCCCCCCCCCCGCAAAATGGCACTTACTCAAGAGCCCTCTCCCTTCTTCCCTCTGTGTAAGTCTTATTTCTTCTTATCTCTCTCTACTTTCCTCTCCCCCTCTAATATCCCCACTTGCTTAACACTCCGTTGCTGCTCCCACTTTTCATTCTGCTTCCAGAATCCGAGATGACAGTGAACTTCAGCAAACAAAGCCACTGCCATTTACATTTCCATATATTCAACAGGTCATGATCAGATACTCGAAGTAGTGGGAGCATAGAACTACTGGACATATTTGTCCTATGAAAGATAGATATTCCTGTATTTATTTTTGAGTTTCAATGATAAAAAGATTTAAAAATTTATTGTAACATAATTGAATTTTAAAAAGCTTACTCCTCCTATATCTAAATAACCTATTCTATTATGTCTGTATACAGATGTTTAAAATATATATACACTCATAAAAGTATAAACACCATCAACATCATAGACAGCATGAACTATGTTGCTTCTTTAGGCTTAAACTCACTTCTACTCAGTATACACAAACTGAATGATGATCATAAATTCTAGTGTCTCTGAGAATAAGTTGCTTATTTCTTAAAATTGTACCAGGAAACATACACATATTGACATCTTTTTTTTTTTTTTTTTTTTTTTGGTGTTTGGGCCACACTTGGCAGTGCTCAGGGGTGACTCCTGACTGTCTGCTCAGAAATAGCTCCTGGCAGGCACGGGGGACCATATGGGACACCGGGATTCGGGATTCGAACCAACCACCTTTGGTCCTGGATCGGCTGCTTGCAAGGCAAACACCGCTGTGCTATCTCTCCGGGCCCACATATTGACATCTTTTCAAATTGAAAATCAAAATGATCTTTGCAAAATTCAAGTCCTTAATATTTATTCCAAATTATTGTTCTCATTATTGGAAATGAAATTAATAATTCAAATAATATATGATGCAGAATATATTTTATATATTATATATAATGCTATTTTAACTCTGTCAATTAATGTAAAAGTTAACCAAATTTTGTATACAAGTTGCCAAGGGACATGAAAATCTTAGCTCTTGATTTCGTTTCCCTGAGGCATTGTGCTGGTCCTGGCTTCATATATTTCAAGTTCAACTGGACTTGATGAAGAAGAGCTTCTAGTACCTTGTAACATTTTCAAGTACTAATAAAATAAAATATTATAAACTTTTTTTCTTGTCACATATTATACATATACTGGGGGAATCACTAAATGTGACTGATATGTTTCAAATCATTCTCTTCACTGTCCTCCACTTATTCTGCCTGCCTTAGTAGAGTCATTTTGATTTTACAGCTTTATCTCTCCAAATCTTAAATGTTTTTTTGCTCCCACTGACATCACAAAACTTCACTACATTCATCACACATTGGAGCAAACTGGGTTTATCACACACTTTTACACTTGCAATAGGAAATCTGGTCTTCCAAAGATCCTGTAGTTAACAGAGGGAATCTCTAAAGAATAGAGTTGAGTCCCTAGAGAGTAAGTGAGTGAAAAACTCAAACAGCTGGTTGAGGGTCCTAGCTGCCTCTTCTGGAGACAAGCTCCAGTAGCCCAGATGAGGGCATCCAGATGTCATATGGAAGAAATTATTTCTTCTTCTTCTTCTTCTTCTTCTTCTTCTTCTTCTTCTTCTTCTTCTTCTTCTTCTTCTTCTTCTTCTTCTTCTTCTTCTTCTTCTTCTTCCTCTTTTTTATTCTTATTCTCATGCCCAGAATACTTTACCTATAAAACCCTCTTGCCTTTTTTTCTTAACACAAATTTAAACTAGAACAATAGAAACATTTACAATTAGAGTCTTTGCTTTGCCCACAAGCACTTTTTTAAGGCATTTCATGCACAAAACATTTAAATTGTTGTTGCTGTTGTTGTTGGGGGGGGTGGAATCTGGTTGCCATACTCAGTAGTGCTCAGGGCTTACTACTAACTCAGTGTTCAGAGAAATGGCGCCTAGAGTGGTTGGTTAGTGTGGCATATGTGATGCTGGGGATGAAATTTAGGTATGCTATGTGAATGTCAAGCAATCTACTTTCTCTATGGCCCCACAATATTTATATATATACATTTAATCCATACAATACTTCCATCAGATAGTCACAATTATGATTCTCAATTTTGCAAAACAGCAGTTAAGTGATTATGAGACCAGCATAGTCATATCTAGCATAGCACAACAATTTTGAGAAAGTAAACTAATAAGTCATGCTCAGAGAACAGGGCATTACTCCTGGTGATAAGTGGCCAGCTATACAATCCAGAGAGTTCACTGCTTTGTATCACTGATGTTATAATGGTGGGGACAAGGGACCACCGCAGTTACCCTAAAGGGAGAACTTGGAGCCAGAGAAATAGTACAATAGTTGAATATGGCCAACCTGTGTTGATCCCTACCATTAAGTATGGTCCCGAGTTTCACTAGGAGTGATTCTTGAGCTGAGCCAGGAGTAACCACTGAGCATCACCAGGTATAGACACAAACCCAAAATAATAATAATAATAATAAATAAAGGGAGTACTGGAATACAACTCTGGAAACCAAACTGGGAAGTATATGCATATATATTCATGCACCCTGGCTATTAGTTTTACTTCTCATACCTAATATTGTTCTAACTTTTTCAGTGTTCACAATTATTAAAATAGCTAGACGAAGCAAAAATACTTTTTAATGAGTTGGCAAACAGTTTTGAAATTCTACAGTTCTTTGTACAAACCTAGTAACTTTTCATTGAACCATTTATTTGATCTCATAACTCTGAACTGATTGTTTCATTTTCAAATCTCAAGGATGTTTGAGAATTTCTTGACCTCCCAAGATGCTATGCATTGGCTAGCTGAAGTCGCCATGGATCATGAATATATAAGGAAGTTGGCTGACTGGTTCGAGTTCTCGCTTGGGTTACTGACATTTAGAATTACAGCCTGAGGATCTCTTGATCCTACATTTCCTTTCCCTCTGCCCCAATCATTAAGATTAATTAGTCTCAAAAAAGGGAAAACAATAACAAAATCTAGTAATTACTGAATTCATTTTATGACCAAGGAACTAAGTCACAGACATCAAGGATCACAGTTCAGTTGCCAAAAGAAAGATAGCAGACAGGAAGGACACTAGTCTTGAAAGGTAAGGTGAAATCATAGCTTAAGTGGAAAAACAGAAATGGCTGAGAGAACTTCAAGGTTTTGCCTTAGTGGAGCTTTAAACATTTTCATTCTATTCTTAATGGTATAGCAAGATACTACTATTGCATTTTTTATTTTATTTTCTAATTTGCTTCAACATGCTATGCTATAAATTAAAAAATAAGAATGCAATAATGTATTCCTTCCCATTAAAATTAATCTAGATTATTTTGTTGCTGACATTTTCAAGCATGTGGGGACTTTTATTAAGGACATTTATTAAGCATTTATTAAGCTGACATTTATTAAACATGTGGGGACCCTTTCTTTCTGGCATAATAGTTCAATTCAAACTTAAGAGCACCTATTAAATGCCTCTTATTCACCCCCCTGGAAAAGGAGTAAATAAGACAACTAAAGTAATTATTTAGACAATAAGAAATGCTGGTTAAAAAAACAAATATGTATAAGAAAATAAAAGAAAAGTAAGATTTCAAATTACCTGAGGTTATACAAACTGGAGTTCATATTTCCTGTTACTACAATGGAATTCAGTCTTTCTTTTTTTAATATATTTTTATTTAAGTAACATGATCATAGTTGGGTTACAGTCATACACCCCCCTTCACTAGCGTAACACTACCCCTCCCCCCTTCCCATCCCCTACCTGTATTCGAGACAGACGTTCTACTACAGTTATTTGTTTTTAAGTTCAGTTAGCTGTATTTTTTTCCTTAAAGCAGGGATCTTTAGACTTTTTAAACAGGGGCCAGTTCACTGTCCCTCAGACCATTGTGGGTCTGACTATAGTAAAAACAAAACTTATGAACGAATTCTTATGCACACAGCATATATCTTATTTTGCATTGAAGAAACAAAACAGATACATATACAATATGTGGCTCGCGGGCCATAGTTTGAGGACCACTGCTTAAAGGATAAGAGTAAAAAATATATAGTAAAGGTGTGGTAATGGCAATCACCATTGTTTGCATAGGTTCAGAAAAATGAGAAAATGGAAAAAAGTCCTTGACCTGATTACAAAAAGGACTCACTCCAGAAGTTTATTGGCATAAGACCAACTCTGAATTCCAGGCATACTAGTCCATCCAACTCGAGTCATTCTCAAGGTCCCAGTGAAACTTTTTCACACTCTGGATTCTGTGCATTTCTTTCATCAATGTCAGGCTGATGTGGAGCATTCTCTAACTTCAGCATACCATTAAATGTGGAGCGATCTGCCCTGCATGCAGACTGTTGCTGAGTTGTCTGGGTGTTGGGAGCACTCTTTGGAGTAAGTCAATTCCAAAGCAGTGGTAGATCTTCCCTGGTAGAGGCTTGGATCTTGGTAATGTTATAGACAATTGTGATTGTTTTCATAGATGGTATCCATTGTTCAGGTGTGTGTGGGTGATGCCCATTCTTCTGAGGCCTAAGCCAAATCTTTATGCCAATGTTCAGGGTAAAAGGCCTAATTACATTACCAAATATGTGTTCCCATCTCTGTTAGATAAGAACTTGTTTGCATATGTATTATTTTGCCATTTTAATGTGCCTATGCAAAAGAGAAGTAATGCCACAAGATATTGTTGGTGCATCTGGGGGCCGACGAATAAAGTCCAACATTCCCCGTAAAACATGAAATCTATACAGAGATACTCTTCTACCAGTATTGCTTATGAAACAGATCTCAAAGGGGGAAAATCAAACAATCAAATAACAAATCCAGTGGGCAAAATTGTCATTATATGAGGATGTTTGAAAACAGTTATAGATATTAAGGGAATACATCTGAGATATACAAAGGAGATACACGTGTCCCTTTTGTGTTTTAGAAATAGTCAAGAGGGAGGGGGGTATTTCTGAGACACCACTTTGGTCTGTGATTTGGACAAGCGACGAGAACATGGAGTCATGTCCTCCCCTTGTTGCCTGCTGAAGCTTCCGACTCCCCGAGAGGCGTTTGCTTCCTAATTGCTGGAAGCTGAAAGTTCACCAGTCCCTTCCCAGCCCCTTTCAGGAGCAAGGAAGCCTGGAGTCTCTTTTAAATTGCACCTCACAGGAACCCATTTGCTGGGACCCTAAGCAGGTCCAGAAATAACCCTGGGGACGGGGAGGAAGGAGAGAGAAAGCTGTGGGGGACAGCCGAGGCTGCATCTTCACCTGATCTTGGCCAAAAAGCTTACAGCATGAAACTTTGCCATGACGTGTTGCCTGCTGATGCTTCAGACTCCACCCAAAAAATTACTGTGAAAGATATGTAATCCACCTTGGCTAAAACAAAAATCATTAGTACAGAAAAATGGTTAAATGTGGGGTAACAAGAGATGGGAGTGAGGGAGTAAAAGAATAAAATGAGCTCCTGGATGGTCTTCAGATAATGACAACCAGTGAAACATAATGATATCCATATATTTGTCATAGTGCCCTCGCGTGGTTACACAATGCACAGGTTTAATAAGGAAATTTCCCTGGTAAATCCTATTGCCAGAACCTATTGTGATGCTATTTCCGAGCTAGAAGGCCGGAAGGTCAGAGCCCCCACCTCCAGACCCTCCCTTTGGTGCAGGGAGGGAAATGGGGAAAGCCTGGGAAAACCAATAAACTCCTCCAAGGGACCCACCTCGCTGGCTTCCCCAGCCATGTGGCCAGGAAAAGCCCTGGAGCACCGAAGGAAGGAGGTAGAGGGGTGCTGGGGTGACCCATGTCCTAGGCCCGGTTAAGGAGGCCATTGGCATGGCAGAGGGCTGCCAAACGCCATGGTGTCTGAACCTCCCAGCTCCCAGGAAGGAGGGAGCAGAATTCAGTCTTTCATGTGTCATAAATTAATTGGTTGTCTAGACACTACTTAAATTATATGTCTCAATTCCTTTGGGGCTTACATAACAATAAGAAGCCCATGAAAAAATTAAAAATTTGTTTTAAAATTAATTTCTTTACATATATATATATATCTGATATCATATAACATTTTCTGGGCAGAAAGAAATTGTTAATGTAAAATCTTTAAGAAACCTTACATAGGTTGCCAGATACCTTATGTGTGATCAGTTATAACCTACTGATATAATTTAAGGGACCCTTATATTTCTCATCTTAAACAAGAGCAATCACTTTATAATGAGAACCTATGTCCTTTTGCAGTAATATTCAAGTATATTACCCGGGTATGAACAAAGTTAACCATATCTAACAATAAACTTGAATACTAATAAAACTTTTCAAGTAGCCATTTTTATAAAGTACAATTATTGGAAGTAACATTTCCACTTGTTAAAAAGGAAGAGGGTAACTATAACCAAAATGTTAGATGTTTTCATGAGTTTGACTGATGCTCCAAACAGTGCAAATTAAAAAAAAAACAAAGTCATAAAAATATGAACCAGATTTCTAGAATTTTTGTCATTGCTTCTTGAAATGAGCCCATAAACATAAAATGGCATTTTTTCTGTTTATTATTTTTAAATTATGGCATAATCAATAGTTTCTCCTTTACATTTACTTGGCAGTAATTCAGTGCTTCCAAAATTATGTTGCTTTTCTTCAGGGTCAGGGATTGAACCTAGAGTCTCCATGTTTCCAAATTTTAAAATATCAAAAGTGAATATTGGGCAGGAGCTCTGACATAAGCAGTGGGGCATCAACCTGTGTGTGGTAGCCTAGGATGGACTGTGGTTCGATCCTCCAGCATCTCAAATGGTCCCCCAAGCCAGGTGCAATTTCTAAGTGCATAGCCAGGAGTAACCCTTGAGTGTCACCAGGTGCAGCCGAAATGAAATGAAAATTGACTAGATACCAATACAGATAATTTAGAAAACTGTATTCACTTCATTAGAATCTTTGAATTTGATGTGATTTTAAATCAGCAGAGGCCAAGCATGAAGTCATGACAAAAATGATCAATAGTATAAGACATTGTAAATCCTCTGTAAAATAAAATACCTGAAGATGTTTTATTATGTGTAAAAAAGTTTGTTGCATAAATGACAATACTTGGAAATGCATACACTGATGCAGCCCTGTGAGGAAATGAAGTACAGCATTAATACCTACTTATATATTGTTTGACATTTTGATTTTTATTTGAAAAGACATTTTATTTTGTAGAGACTTAAAGGCATTTTATTTGCTAAATATTATTTGTGATACATCATATTTTAAAATGTGATATTTACTTGAAGAAATCAAAATATTTCTTCATAAGAGGAACATAGGGCAAAATTTTAGCTTTGTAAAGATAATAATAGTACCTGTAACTTAATGGCTATTAACCCATTAACGAATACTGAGAGATAGTATCAAGCAATGCTTAAAAGTGAATCATAATTTGAAAAATACAGACCCAATTTACCTAACCTATAAAATAGTTTTTCTAGTCTTAGAAATATGTCAATATGCTGTTTTGAAACAGTTTAAATATTATCTCATTTAGAATCTTTATACAGCATAGAATCGATCAATTACAATTTTAGTGCATATTCATGAACTTTATTGAGAAACTATCAGCCAAAAATATCCTCTGAAGAAAAAAACAATATATTTTGACTAGAAATTTAATTATTTCTTGAGATTCCATCTGGCTATACTTTTGAGAATCTAACATGGCCCTTTTATAGATTCATTTTCCATGAACTTCTGCTCATTAAAAATATTAAGTGCTAGCTAGTTTTTTTCCTGACTCTAAATTACTTTAAAGTTAGTCAACTGAGAAATTTTTTTAAAAAATGTTCCCAGTCTCTCTGAGTCCTCAAGAGATGTCAAAAGTATTTGAACAGTTTATAATTTTTTAATGCTGAGTAATTAGAAAATAAATTTTAAATTTATATTCTAAGTTGTATATCAGCTGACTCATGTGATGATAATCAATGCATTGTTCTTTAATACACAGCATTTTATTATGGACAAGTCTAAAGAAGTTATTTAAGTTAGTGGCTAAAATTTGTAGTCTGGGACTAGAAATGCTGCAGTTCATATGACTCACAAGGGTTTTATTTGAGGAACCACATGCTGTCCCAAGAAGCCAGGAATCACAAGTGCAGTCTGGAAGGCCTCAGTATTCCAAAGGTATGTCCCATGTGGTAATCATCACAGCTAGGGAGCCCAGGTATCCCCGGAATCTCAGCATTGAACAGTAAGGCATCTTAGAACCCTAGAATACTTACCTTGACCCACAAACCCAGTTGGCTGAGGAATTTCTGGTGGGTATCTCTGGACATTCTAAGCACCACTTGGAAAACATCACCTTTTCCCACCAAAAATAGTATAGACCGATAAACCAAGAGCTTTCATTTCTAAAACATATGATGAGTATCCAAAATGTAATACTATAAACAAAGATAAAAGTCAAAAGGACATGATTTCACTCATACTTTTAGTCAAGTAGCATTAAGCAACAAATGAAGGTGAAAAGAAGAAAATGAAGAATAACTTAAAAATAAATCGAGAGATTTGTTCTTGTCTTCCAAATAACTTAATAAGAGCAATGTTTTAAAAGCTTAAAAATAATGACTGTTCTCTAGAATTGTTTTTTCTTTTTTTAGTTTTGTTGTTTGTTTGGTTTTGGTTTATAGGCTACACTTGGTGACGCTTAGGGGTTACTCCCGGCTATGCGTTCAGAAATTGCTCCTGGCTTGGGAGACCATCTGGGATGCCAAAGAATTGACCTGTGGTCCGGTCCATCCTAGATCATTGACCCCTGTGCAAGGCAAATGCCCTACCACTGTGCCACCGCTCAAGCCCTAGTTCTCTAGAATTTTTCATCACGTATCGATAGTTTCAAAAATACAGCAATATATTTCTTCAATATCTCTTCATCACCTTAAGATTTTTATATTTTAAAATCATTAGATACAGTATTTGAGTCACTTAAATGACAAATATCTAGATTTATATGTAAGTGGTGCATAAATATATAGATGCATATTTTGTATCTAATTTTAAGAACAGCTAAACTTGGCAAATAGTAGTCACTCAGATAACTCCTAATAAAATCAATTTAAAACTTCTTTTGGCTACTTAAGCAGTTCTCTTTGTAGCAGTATTATTAAAGCTTATATATATATTATATATGTATAACATGATTTTTAATCATGTTAAAACATGATTTCTAATGCCATAGCAGAGTATTCATTAAAAAGCCAAATCTTTTAAAATTTAAATTTGAAATCTTTGAAAATGTTCTGACTTCCTAGACTATCTTTTAGGTCCTCTTAAGAAATAAAATAAATGCATTACTTCCAGCAGGTGAAATCTCCTAATTCATGTAAGGCAAAGTGTTCTAGAAATGTTTGTCACTGGAATCTGTGCTTAGCTTGCCACATACATTCAGTAACTGCTTGTTGTTCATCTATTAGGTGATGTCTTAGGCACCAAATGCTGAAAAGAAAAGGGTAGAGGGGTCAAAGAGATAGCATGGAGGTAAGGCATTTGCCTTACATGCAGAAGGACGGTGGTTCGAATCCTGGCATCCCATATGGTCCCCCAAGCCTGCCAGGAACGATTTCTGAGCTTAGAGCCATAAGTAACTCCTGAGAGCTGCCAGGTGTGACCCAAAAAACTAAAAACCAAAAAACTAAAAATAAAAAAGAAAGAAAAGGAAAAGGATAGAGAAGGATCCTGATCTCCCAGATCATTTGTCTTGTTTATTTATATCAAAAAGGAAGACTCAGGTTCTCAGTGGCTTTATGAGTTTCATGAAGTGGTCTTCACATTCTGAAGCTTGTCATTCTTCTGCTTATGGTGGCTGACTAGGAATAAGGAATATACGTTAAATATATTCAAATAAAAAATATTTCATAAAACTGAAAGCTTTAAAAAATTGTATTCAAGCATTTCCAATGCACAATGTCATGGGTGTCTGCATAGTGCCAACATAAAACTTTGGGGGAAGCAATTATTTCATTTCGTGAGTGATTGTGACCAAACAGTTAATTCCCTTCTACATGGCCAGTACACTCCCATGCTTCAGTTCAGCAAGTATGGATCCTCTGAAGACAGATGGAAGATTTGACAGCCGGTTCACAGGGAGTGACTTATAAACACTTGTACAGCTATTTCCATAGGAAATTAGCAAATCTGACTAATTTGATGAAAAACATAGAAAATTGGATCATCTCAAGTCTCATTTATCATCAGCTGAAAGTTCCAGAAGTTTAATTGAACAAAATAAAAAAATAAATGGACCATAATCCTTTCTTCTTGGTTTTAATGTAAATCTTACACAAAATTATAAACATCTATTTGAAATCTAACAAAATCTCTTTGCATAACATGGGAATATGTTGAAGGGTCTTTTTTTTTTTTTACCAAACCTTTTTGTGGGATGTTTGGAGTTTTAGGGATAGAATCCAGGTCCTTGCACATTTAAAGCAAGAGCTCTTGTGATGTGTTACTTTTTACATAAAAAATAATTGTAAGTTTTCATGATTGGAGGTTAGACATATGTGCTATCATGCTTTACATAATATTGTAAATAAGAATATTCATGGGAATTATTGATAAAAATATATTCCTGAAGTGGAAAAAAACAACACATATACTATGAAAACACAAAATCAGGACTGTAAATCTGTTCATCTGCAATCTTTCACTTTCTCAGTGATGTAGTGATTTCAAGAAAACTATGGCCACAATCTACTCTTTCGTTTTCCTTGTAGACATTTGGTGTGGTAAACAAGTTTATGTTTCATTTATTACCACCTCAGGCTGTGAGTTTTAAAACCACAGACCCACCCAAAGAGGAAATGACTTTACCCCTCCATTGGATGGGCTCTTAGTAATCCTGGAACAAGGCTGTTGATGGGCCAGTCCTAACTGGAGAGAGCCCATAAGCATGTTCAAACAATCACAAGAGTTTAGAAATTGGATGCTTCGGGGAAACTTTTCTAATTCTGACTTCTTTTGACAGCAAAATAATTTTTGATGTTTTTTTATGTTATTAGTATTTATTTAAAGTATTGGGATCTATAGTTCTTCATAGTTGGTTTTTAGACATAAACATTGTTTCAGCACAAATCCCAACACCAATGCCAACCTACCTCCACCAATGTCCCCAAAGCCCATTCCATACCACTGCCCTGACCCTGCCTGCCAGCAAAACATGCCATTTTTTTAACTTGGTTCAAGTTTGGGTCTCCTGATTGCATTGTTGTTGACTCTGTAGCTTGCATGTTTAGTTCTGTCTTTTCTTAAATCCACCAATGTACCTAATTCTCCTTGGCTCTGTCTCTCATTATTTCCCAATTGCCTTTCTCCTCCTCCACTCATTTTCTTTTCTTCTCCTCTTCTCTGGGGCCAAGAATGCTCTTGACAATGTCCATTTAAACCATTACATTTCTTCATGCAATTATTCTAAATACCAAATATAAATGATATCATCCTGTATTTATCTCTCTTTTTCTTGCTTAATTTAACAGAATCGTTCAGTATTTTTATCATAGATCTGCATCCCCATGTGGTATCATGTTTTCCCAATTCCATTTATTTACAAAAACACATTCTACTAACACATAGTTCCTATTGGTATTTGAATCTGAGATCCTTTGCCACTTCTCGCCGTGGAAAAGGGTAGACTCCCAAGCTGTGCTCAGGGGGCCTTAGGAGCCTACATTGGGTCAGAGACAACTGGTCTAGTTGTTCATTGAGAAGTACAGAAGATACTATGCTGCTGGATATGCGAGTGTAGGAATTTTCAGGCCACATAGCAGACAGGATCTAACCTGGATCAGCAGTATGTCAGGCGAGTACTTAAATATCTGTGTTCTCTTTAAAGCCCCTTTATTCTGATATTCTTGCAATAGAAAATTTATATTTTCTGGCTTAACTCTTATTTTTTTTATTTTTGCATAACTTGGGCTCTTGGCTAAAATTTTATTTTACTGATGAATAAAACAGAATAGCAACTAGAATTAGTGTTAGGGTATAAACTCTGGTCATCTGTCCTTGAATCCTAAGATCTTAAAAGTGTGTAAACCTATAATTTGGCCCAATGCTGAACTAACCTATGTAGACAAATCCCCAAACAAACATGTCACCTAAATTTGCAAGATTAGATTTTAAGTGTAGATAGAGCCCCTTCTGAGCTTCTAGAGGAGGAGTTTAAATCAAAATATCATCATAATAAATAAGAATAGTGAGTTGAAGTGTCATGATGATCCATTTGCAGGTATACCATGTTAATATTTTTAGGTTTTATTCAAGTGTATATAGTGTCAAAATGTCATTTATCTGTAAATAAATAATAATTAAATAATAATAAATAAAGCCTTTTGTTAATGAATACTTATCTGAAAATAAAATATTATTAATTTTATATCATTTATTTCCTTTTTATTAGTTTTGCTTGTTTATTTTGGGGACTATATCCTGCTGTGAGTCAAAACCAGGTCTACTTCATACTTCATACAAATCCTGTACTACAAAGCCTGTGAGTTATCTTCCTGGCTCTTTTGCTTATTATCATTTTATTGAATAGTCTTTATTTTTCTCCATATTCATACTTACAGTGTTTGTGATGGTAAATAGGAATCCTATTAAAAGATATTTGTTTAAACATGTAAAACCAAAATAATGTAAGTGCTTAAATTAGGCAAAATCAAATAAACCAATGCCTAATTCTATCTCTTTAGCATAAGTTTTAGGTGGCATCATAACAAAATGCATTAAAACTTAGCTGTTTGATTCATGGTTTCTATCACCTTAGATTCCTAAGAGGATAAATTGAGTTTTACTTGACTTCAAAACTTCACTTATGACACTATCTATATTTCATGCATGTTGCTGCCAGATGGAAATGAATAGGTGTGGTTCTTGCAGAAAAATTTGAATGCCTAATAGAATTATTGGAAATAGTAAATTTATTATAGAGATCCTAGCTCAAATAAATATAAACTTACATTTATACCAAGAACCATTTTACAAGATAATTACATTTTATATATTTAATATTCTTGCTATGGATATTAAACATATTTCTTATTAAAAAAAGTTTTAGACATATCCTTACTAAAATATGTAGAGCTAGTAATGACTGCATGATACATTACATGACAAATCTAAACTTACCAAACCACACAATAAAATGTAGATTATTTTTCTTTGACTATTCTAAAACTTAAGTTAAAATACACAGTTTTTTCAATGTGTAGAATGACAAATGAAAATAAATGATGTTGAAAAATAGGCTAGTTGGGTCAGAAATTTGGCAAGTAAATGAAATAGTTTAAAAATAGTCTCTCAGACCAGAGAGTCAATACAGCAAGTAGAGTACTTGCTTTGCACATAAGAATAATCCCTGAAAACAGAACCAGGAATCACTTGTGAACACTGCTGGATTGTGGTCCAAAGACCAATAAAATAAAATTAAAATTACCTCATTAAAAAACTAGAAATTGATACACAGAGACAGAGATAGAGAGAGGATAGATAGACGATTGATTAGATAGATAGATAGATAGATAGATAGATAGATAGATAGATAGATAGATAGATAGGTAGGTAGGTAGGTAGGTAGGTAGGTAGATAGGTAGGTAGATAGATAGATGGATAGATGATAGATAGGTAGATAGATAGATAGATGATAGATAGGTAGGTAGATAGATAGATAGATAGATAGATAGATAGATAGATAGATAGATAGATAGATAGATAGATAAGAGAGAGAGGATTCAAAGTGCTGGAAGACATGAACAAGTCTACCCAAGGAAGCATGTGGTACCTCACTCAATGCCAGGTATGGTTGAGGTGGCCACCAACAGAACTGAGATTGAATCCTCAGATTGGCATAGCCAGGAACATATTACCAAGAATGGTTCCTGGACTCCATCCTCCCCAATTTTCCTCCATCCCCACCTATAATAATGACTTCTGACATTATTTTATGTTTGTGTTTTTTCTCTTGCCCAGTAGCAGAAATATATGGTGTTTGTTTCTTCATAATTTGAGGATCTTGAGTATTACTAGTCTTGTCAAATTTTGGAAATACCTTATAAACAATTTGTTTATATCTGTTGTAGAATATAATTCAGATTAACTTTTAGTATATTTCTTCTTCTTATAATTTATTTGTTCATATTGCAAGCATAACAAAAATATTGGTTCTATTGTAAAAAGAAATAAACACCTCATTAAAACATTAATTTTATGGGAATGGAACAATAGTACAATGGTTACAGTGTTTGCCTTGCATTTAACCAACCTGGTTTCTATCCTTGTCATTCATACGACCCCCTGAGTACCAATACACGTGATTACTGAGTGCAAAGGTGGGGCACTTGCCTTGCACGTGCTGACCTAGGACGGACTACGGTTAGATCCCCCTGCATCCCATATGGTCCACCAAGCCAGTAGCTATTTCTGAGTGTATAGCCAGGAGTAACCCCTAAGCATCACCAGATGTGGTCTAAAAACAAAAACAAAAAAAATTACTTCCATACCAAAAAACAATAAACTACTCCTTTATTTTGAAGACCTAAAAACATAAACAATGTCTGCAAAATAAAGTCAAAACCTGCCACAGATAGCAATTATTTTTAGAATTAAAGATGCATCATATAACTTCAGGAATTGCAGAAATGTCATTCTAACCAAATAGTTCTTTTGTTTTTTGTGCATTCACTAGTTCTAAAAATCAATTATTAGGTAGAGTTTGTTACCCCCCACATAAGGAAACAGGCACCAGACGTGGCTTTTGCCTTCCTGGTGCATGTCTAATTTTCCTTTCAAGAATTATCTGCCAAAAGGCCCGTTCAGAGAAGTCAATTATTGACCCTTTGCGTGGATTATTGGCTATAATTCTAACATGGCTGTGGCATTACATTTTATCTTTACTATTATTTATTTGGATTTTGTCTCTTTTGCCACTACAGAAATTCGGCCTTAGCTATCTTGCAGTCATTAAAGGAATTTCAATACCAAAGCAAGCTGCTAGAAGTTCCCTGCTGGCTTAGCATATTTGCAACTTAAAGTCCAGCCAGCTCTCTCTTTCTGTCAGCCTTTTCACTTCTGAAGGCCAAGTCAAACATAACATCTTCAAGACAATGGTCTTCTCTCTCTGCTTTTGAACTTCAAAGCAGAACGATTTCTGTCTTGGGAGCTCTCCCTGTCACTTTGAATACCTGCTTGCAAACAGGTTTGGTCAGTGTAGAATTAGATTATTTCACTAGGTATAATTATTGTATCCCTTTCTTTAGTGTTATTCTCTTTCTATTACCAGATTATAGGAAGTGGGTCTTAGCCCCTAGCTAGAATACTATTTCCCTCAGGTTAAGAGTATTTGTTATCAGGAGTGTATTTGTTCTAAAATCAAACAATGTACATTGCATTCTTTTCATGTTATGACTGCCTCTCTTTTCCCTTTATATACTCCATTTCCTGTAGATTAAAATTTGTCGAACTCTTGCCAGAGATGTGTTGACCCCACACATACTGCGTGTGGTACCATTATTTCATATTTCATATTTGTTCGCTTCGTGTTCCCGCTTATTCCCAGTGAGAATTTATCTGACCCACTAAGGTTTTGCTTAAGGACGCACACGTCCGCAGCAAGAGTTCAATAATTTAATCATATTAAATACTAAATACTATAGTAACGCTAAAGAATTATAGAGAAAAATAAAATAGCACTATATTAATGACAGGAAAGTGGTAGAGAATCTCTGATTCTTAGCTTTCTGAATATATTTGTCATAGAAAGTTCTCATCCAAACTTGAATATAAGTCCAAAAACTTCTGCAAATGCCTTGCTTGTTCCTATCAGACCCCAAATTATCAAAAATATTCAGTTATATGAGCATAGTGCTTTCAACATTATCCAAAGGCAGCACCAATGCCATACTAAAATCATCCCTAACTTCAAACCACCTTCATCTATCACTTGAATTTGACCTTTTCCTACTTGTAATCTTTATTCCTTTACAGTTGAATTTATATTTTGTTTCTATACTTTATTCTGACAAGTGCACCGAATGTTAGCTTGAACTCAGTGCAGTTAGATGATCATGGAAAATTTAACAGGGTTTCAAAGTTACCTTAAATAGGTCAAAGTTTATATTCTAGGCATGTTATTTACCAATATAATCTTTGGCAATGTATATAGTTGGTTTGAATAAAGCTTCTTCATCTATAGTGTGTCATGTTCCAGGATGGTTTTAGCACTAAATGAGAAACACATGTGAATGACTTGGCACAGTGCTGAGAATGTGTGAAGTGCTCCCATAAATAATAGCTATTATTGTTAGTGCTTTTATGAGCTATCTTGAGTAGAATGCAACACCTTAATTCTGACTCCCCCTGAGACTTATATCTCAGAATCAGCTAGCTTGCTTGAATAGAATAATTTTTTTCTTCCCATCCTGTCAATGGGATGGTGAAGGGAGTCTAAGAATAGAACAGACCTCAAAAACATTTTGTGTTCCTAATGGCCCAGGACAAATTTAACCCATAGGATTTGAAACGATTTTGAGAATATCTCACAACATACATGTATAATAGAAGACCGTAGTTTTACTAGATTCCATATGTATAATCATTTTCCCATATTAACTTGTCATGAGTATGTTGTTGGGAGCAAGAGTAAAAAATTATCAAATAATGCTTTTAAGGCACTGTGCCTTCAAAAAGGCATAACAATGCAGGTTGTATACAGGGTATTTTTTATATGTTTATGGTTTTGGTTTTGGTTTTGGGGCCATATGTGGCAGCTTTCAGTGGTTACTCCTGGTTCTGAACTCAAATTGCTCCTGGCAAGCTTGGGACACCATATAGGATGCCAGGGAATGAACCTGTGTTGGTTCAGGGTCAGCCAAATGCAAGGCAAACTCCCTACCTGCTGTGCTATCGATCTGGCCCCAACTTTAATTTTATATGATACAAAGAAGTAATATGACTTTAGAGAAGAGACATAATTTTCTTTCAAAAAGTTCTTTGGTTGATTGTAAATTATAGGAGAATATGTTATGGAAACTCCTGACTCTTAGGACCCCCAACCAAAATTCTGTAATGATACTGATTGAACTTCAAAGTAGTTAATTAATCTGCACAAGAAACTTATCAGGGTCAGTTGCAAATCATCAGATACTTTAGTGAAATATTTGAACCAATACAATGCCTTGAGACTAAATCATTCATTGTCTCAAATGTTTGAAAAATCAATTCAAGCCTCAGAATAAGTCTGGTCAATGACTAATAGTCTTTAAACCAAGGATCAAAGAATAACTGGTTTATATTTTTAAAGAATTACAGATTGCCTTTGAATGACTTAAAAATAAATCATAAGCCTTTAGAAAAAGAAAAATAGTTGGATCAATTTCTCACAGTGTACACCAACATTACTCCAAATGGATAAAGTACAGACTGTAAAAATTGGGATCTAAATTACACCAAGACCCAGAATGTATCTGACTCAGTAGTAGAGAATTCAATCCTGAGTAGCCCTTCATATACCTAGTGTGATTTTAGCAATGCTGCTGTTTGTGAGCCCACCTCTCAGTGCCACAATGAAGTATGCAATTCTTTCAGAAAACCACACCCAAGTGTGTGACCTCACAAATAACTTCGTGAATACTGGAAGCAAGTGTGTGACCCCAGATGTGTCTGCAATTGATTGCTGTGTATCCATGGTCTTCAAAACAACAACAAATAAAGAGAAGAGGGGGTTAAAAAAACCCTGCTAACTATATGATTAAACATGTGAAGTAACAAATTATACAGAAGTGACATGTGAAACAATCTCCGACTCACTGTGGTTCAATTCTGACTCAGGATCAACTTGATTAAAATAAAAATTTTGATTTTATTAAAAGATCAACATTGTGGGCCCGGAGAGATAGCTCAGTGGCATTTGCCTTGCAAGCAGCCGATCCAGGACCAAAGGTGGTTGGTTCGAATCCCGGTGTCCCATATGGTCCCCCGTGCAAAAAAAAAAAAAGATCAACATTGTAAAGTCTTGGCAGAGTAAAAGGAACTCTAAAATCAAAGGACTGGTATAAAACTATTTACAAATTATATCCTAGACACAAAATTAACATGCTTAATACATAAAAATCTGTGATAAGAAGAAAAAAGCCAATTTTAGGACAATTGCAAAAAGATCATCAATTAGTTCCTAAAATTTGCAATAACTCTACTACATTAAAAATACACATCTATCTACTCTAAACAAACAATTCCATTTTTGAAACCTACTGCAATTATGCCTTGCCAAATGTAAAGAGATTATTTTCATGACTGATTTAACTCAATGACTGATTTTAATAGCAAAAGATTGGCACCATTCCATGTGCCCATCAGTTGGAGACTAAATAAAACTATGGAATTTTATAGTTCCATAAGGAATAAAAGGAAGTCATAAAATAGAAATTAAGATTGTATATATAATAATCTGTTATAACTTATGTAAGGGTAGAAATAAGATTCTGTTTGAAAATTTAAATAACAAATAATAAAAAAGGATAAAGAATAATTTGTTTTGGTTTGGTTTGGGGGCTATACCAAGTGTTGCTCAGGGCTTATTCCTGACTCTGATTTCAAGGATATACATAATATGCCTGCAGTATATAGAAAAAAATAAACACACACACATACACACACAAATAAAATACACTGAGTTCATTCAAAGAGGTAATCGTGAAAGAAAACCAAAAGCCCAAGCAAAAAAAGATGATGTAAAAATTACATAGCTGGGCTATAGGTTTCAGGTTTAATGAGCTTTGATCTTATTCATCCAAACAAGAAAATATCTACACTAAAACATCTAGATAATCTTTAATTGAATTTACTGCTAAAAAGAATATTGCAGATGGGAGAGATAGCGCAGCAGCGTTTACCTAGCAAGCAGCGATCCAGGACCTAAGGTGATTGGTTCGAATCCCTGGCATCCCATATGGTCCCCTGTGCCTGCCAGGAACTATTTCTGAGCAGATAGCCAGGAGTAACCCCTGAGTACCGCTGGGTGTGGCCCAAAACCCAAATATAAAATAAAATAAAATAACTTTGGGGCCGACGAGGTGGCTCTAGAGGTAAGATGTCTGCCTTGTAAGCGCTAGCCAAGGAAGGACTGCGGTTCGATCCTCTAACGTCCCATATGGTCCCCCCAAGCCAGGGGCAATTTCTGAGCGCTTAGCCAGGAGTAACCCCTGAGCATCAAATGGGTGTGACCAAAAAACAAAACAAAACAAAACAAAAAGAATATTGCAGATGATTGCATTACTTCAATGCTACAAGATCAAAATGTCACTGAATTTTTTTTCAAAGTGTTGTATGTTTAAGATTTTTCCAACACTGATTTTCATAGACATGGTTAACAAATTAGGACCCAATGCAGAGCTTTGTCATTGTAAACTGCTGATTAATTTGAGAGTTTGATTTTGCTAATGTATCATTAATAATGTTAGAATAGTGCTGAGTGTGTGAAGGAGGAGCTATTATCTGGCAACTATTTCTGAGAAAATGCCAGATGGTTCTGCCGTCTGCTGTCTAATTTCAGAAAAATTTAATTTTATATTACAAAGCTCCTTTAAAGGTCGAAAACATACATTTTACAAAACATATACACATTATGCCATCATGTGTTGAGTTTGGTATAACTATATGCTGGCCCACTAGCAGCATACTAAAATATAGACAATAAAATACAAGCTATGTTGGGCGGCTTGCACAATTATTATGAGTACCAGTGATCAAACTAAATCATATTCCAAATAATAGTCTAACCTGATAGAATAATTAGAAATCATCCAAATGCAACTTAGCTGATAACTTGAAAGTGCTTTGCACTGCGGAGAATGCAATGGAATAGAAATAATGTCCATACAAAAATTATGCAGTGACAATATTTTTGGTAAAGTATAACAATGCTTTAGATACTAATTTAAATGTTAATGTGACTTTTTGAGGACCGCCAATTGTGCAAGTGTGAAGATTTGAAACTTGCTCCTTGAATATAGGAAGTTGTTGATCTAATTTAAACTGACAGATGTGCTTTTACAGCTGGGGTTATAGAGGAGCTGAATGTTTGGGCCTTTGGAAGGAAAATGATGCATAAAACAGCAGCCACTCAGGGGAAGTTGCTTTTCAGCCTAGAGAGAGAAAAATGAAAATGTTAACTTAATACACATCTAGAATTCCTAGCAGCACTTCCCTCAATTCTCATAAACCACATTGATTTTTATGAGTGACTCTTATAAAATTCAGATGAAAAAGAAAGCCATCAAATCACATAGTAATTTTTTTTAATTCACCTAACGGTAAGATCAGAAATGGACAAAATTTCATTTCCTTTCATTTTAATTCTGGTACCAAACTATTCATTGATGCTGAAACTATCTGCCATTTTTAAATGACCTAATGCAACAATTCTCCACTGAATGACAGTAAAACAAAAATTTTGATACTTTCGAAGGGTTACCCAAAGTACCTATTCCTCACTGGAGTTACAATATAGAACTGGAGTTAGAGGGGCCGGGCGGTGGCGCTGGAGGTAAGGTGCCTGCCTTGCCTGCGCTAACCTAGGACGGACCGCGGTTCGATCCCCCGGCGTCCCATATGGTCCCCCAAGAAGCCAGGAGCTACTTCTGAGCGCATAGCCAGGAGTAACCCCTGAGCCTCACAGGGTGTGGCCCAAAAACCAAAAAAAAAAAAAAAAAAAAAAAAAAAAGAACTGGAGTTAGAATACAGATTTAATTCTAATTTTGAAATTACCATTTATTCTGCATTCTTAGTTTGAGGTTTACCTTTGGTGTTGTCTCATAGATTTCTATTGCCAATTGCTAGGATTTTTTTTTCAAAGCTTTCTAAAGAATCCTGCAGGATAATATTTTCCTCCATTCTGAAAGTCACTGAAGAAACTTAAAGGGGATGGAGCAGCTACTGTATTTGTATAAAACCAGCAGTCGGTCTCCTGAGACAACATGCAGATAAGATAAGATCCAAAAGTTTGTTTGCTGAAGAGTTGAACCGAGGTCACTTTTCAAAACCACCCCAAGGCTGCTCTTTATGACCCTGAAAGGTTAAAGTTGAGGAATTTCCTGGAGAAACTGTGTTTTGTCTAGCATTCTTTTCAGAAATATCAGGGATGCAGCTATTAATAATTGAGCTACCTTAATCAAAGATGGAAAAGCTCTGGGCGTAAAAGTCAAGGAAAAGGAAGAAACTAGCAATTAGGAATCAGAAACAAAGATGCTTGACTTTACTTGAAAGAAAAGTCAACCAGAATATCCTGTTCAGTTTGGTTCTTGTGTAGCATCTAGTTCACTGGCAGTCCTTTCTTTTTTTAGAGTGATAAAATAGCTTTTGGTAAAATATAAGCTATATTTCTGCCAGTATTTAACAGTTTCACCTGTAATTAATGCTGCAATGAAATATTTGTACTTGGTAACACTTGTGCATTGCATGTAAGGTAGAAGTCAAACGTAGTTTAAGTTCCCAACACTTTACTATTAGCATTTGTTCTTCTATTTTTCTATGAAACAATTATTTTTGTAGATAATTATTTGAATAGGACAAGCATTATTTTTAACAAACCCTATGCTTGTCTAATAAATTCATCACATGTAATATATTAAAAAAGAGTTTTATTAGTAGTTTGAATATTTGAATATAATTACCTTGAAGAAAACATGGGTAGATAGTTAAATAAAATCTATTTTTTTGCACAAAAATATACAGCACCAAATGTGATGGGTATTTTTTTTCCTGTTTATTCTATATTCTAAAATCCACAGGTCACCTCAACACTCAGCAGAATTACTAGCTTAAGCAGAACTATTTTACACTCAATATAATTATTAGGCTATGTAGGGTTTTCTCCTAAAGTAATTGAATATAGATGTTATTTTTGTATTTTATACTCTGAGTCAAGATGATACATATTTTTGAATCTTTCTCAAGGTCAGATACGGTTCAGGCAATCAATGCTATCATTAGTATATAAGGAGTGAATTGTATTGTGAAGTCAAATGTCTTTTAATGTAAAGCTTTCAAACATTGCCCATCTTGATAATGAAGATTAAAGAATGTGAAATAAAGAGGACCTTCATTATAGCTTTGAGAGGAATTAAAGAGGTTTACGTATGCACCTATACAAAGATATGTTTTTCAATATCGTGATTGATTTGTTAGAATTTTTAATAACAGGAGATTGGAGTCAAAGCTCAGTGAGTAGGGCATTTGTCTTACATGTGGTTGACCTGGCTTCTATCCTGGGCATCCCATATGGTCCCCTGAGCTTGCCAGGAGTGATTACAGAGCCAGTAGTAACTCCTGACCACCACCTGATGTGGCCCCCAAACCAAAAAAATTAAAAATAGAATTTCTAATAACAGCAAATCAAATTCACTATCCACTTGTGATTAACACCTACACAGATATGAAAAAATAATCCAGTCCTAAAAAAAAGACTGGGCTTAGAGCCTTATGAAGTCCAGCTTTAAGGGGACAAACATTATATTATTAGATAAGTATACCAAATAAGGTTTAGTTACATGACTATCATGAAGAAAATTTACTTCTTGTTAAAGAGCCTTTATCAAGGTATGACTGGAACATTAGAGAATGTATATTGATCAATATAGTATAATAAACTTATGAACCTGCAGCATTGTGCTTAAATGACTATGCTGAGTTTATATATCCAAATATCTAGAAGATTCTTTAAAATCAGTATAGTATCAATTGGCTAAAATCTTAAAACTCATATACCCTGACATTATTGCATAAAGGTTCTACTAAATCTCTAAGTAGTTATTGTCCTTGATCATGGTCCTCTAAATATTGTAATAGGACATGATGAAAACTTGACCAAAATTTGTAATTAAGGAATAAAGCAAAAATGTGAGTTTGTGGCTAGAAAGCTTGGACAGGGGTTAAAGTGTTTGACCTTTAAGTGGCTGACCCCAGTGTAACCAGCAGAGCATAGGCCTCTGGTATCACAAGTAATCCCTGAACAAAGTCAGAAATAAACCCTGAGGACCTTGGATAAGAAAAACGCAACAAAATGTTAAAAATATATATCTAAAGGAGCTAAGGAAACAATTTTTAAATTTTGATTGTACTTTAATTAAGATGAATGCAATAATTTTTAAGAATTTGGTAGTGGTGTAAAATCTATGAGCCAAAGTGTTAGTACAGTGGGTAGGTGATTACTCTGCATGCAGCCAACCCAGGCTTAATACTTGGCATTCCTAGGATCCCCAAGTCCACCAGGAGTGATCCCTGGGTACAAAAATCACAAGCCCTGTGTACTGCCTCTTTGGCTCTAAAAATGAATGAAATAAACAAACAAACAAATAAATAAATGTATCCCATCACCACTACTGTCTCCATCATCTCTCATCTGGCCTTTATTCCTTCATCACCTCCACCCAGCTTGGTCACTGGCTTTCTAATCCAAGTCAGGAGTTTCTCAATGTCCAATCCTGCCTGTTCCCTTGTTTTGTATCTATCCCATAGATAGAGTGAGATCATTTGGGATTTGTCCTTCAGCCTCTGGTTTATTTCACTCAGCATGACGCCTGCCAGTTCCGGGCAAGTTGCAGCAAAATGTATGATTTCATCTAAGAAAACAGTGAAACTGGAATTTTAAAACAGTCGTGTTTTAATTACCGTGAATTTTAGTTTAATTTTTCCCAATCATTGTCTTTTAAGTATGTGGCTCTATTTTATACACTTCTCCAAGGAGCCTCTTAGAACATCACTGATGCTGAAGGGAAGCTGGTACCCATCTTGTAACAGGAGCTTTACCATGTTGTTTTTACAGGCTAATCTTCATTAGCAGCATATATGTTATAAATAATTTACAGTGCTTCTCAAAGAATCTGAGTCTCAAATTAATTCTGCACTTTGTGGCATGCAGTAGACATATTAAATAATAATTTTTTTCTGCCCTAAATTCAACTTATTGTTTGGGTGCTTTTTAGGACTTTAGGAAAATTCAAACTTTATGAAACAGTGTGATAGAAAAAGAACTATGGGTAGCAAGAATTTGATCTTTTAGCACTATTCTTGATTTTGTGCATTATGAAGCAAGAAGTTTAGTAGATTTCCTGAAAAAATAATTTAAGAATGCAATTCTTGAAAATTAAACCTGAATTCAATGCTATAATAATCTTAATAGTCCTAATTCAAATTAAATATCATAATAAAATAATTGAATAATTATTTGCCTTTAGAGCAAATATCCATGTTTGCTTATATATATGTATTATCTTCTTTTACCCTTTTTTTGATTATTGATCCAAGAGACTATTTTAATTTTAGTCTCTTAATAAATCATTCCAGGAAAAGAATGTAGAAACCCAGGCTACTCAATATCAATTTTCAATACTTTAAAATTAATGATTATAAATTATAGCTTTCCCTAGCTCATTTTTATAATAACATTTGCAAATTTTTCTGATATTTTTAGATTTAACTTCCTAATAGCATCATGTAGAACATTATTAGATTCATAGTTTAGTAAGAATCTTCTAGAAGTTTCCAGTTTTATATAGAAACTTATCTGAATTAAAAAAAGAAAACTAGATGTGACAAATTCTGCCCTTTTTATTTTGTTAATGACATTTATGATGCTTCAACTCTGTAAGTTAATTATGTTGTAATCAAACTATTTAAGTTGACAGTTTCTCTCTGTAATTTATTTCAGTTAAATTGCAAATGTACAAAGATACATTTTATTATTAGAACCACTTTCAAGAATAAGAGGACAGAGAGAGACTTCAGGGGTTAAGGTCTTTGAATGAGTTCAATGGTCCTGCAAGCATCACTGGGTATGGCCAAGATGGCCCTAGTAATCTCCAGCACTACACGGTCTAAATAGCACCATATGCTCCGTCCTCACATTGAATTATTGGTCTGCTTTGCCAAGAATCACAGGGAAAGACCTCTTGAGTACCACTTGGGGTAATACGTCTGCCTTGCCAGCGCTAGCCTTAGACGGACCGTGGTTCGATCCCCCGGTGTTCCATATGGTACCCCAAGCCAGGAGCGATTTCTGAGCGCATAGCCAGGAGTAACCCCTGAGAGTCACCGGTGTGGCTGAAAAACTTAAAAAAAATTTTTTTTTTGTTTCTGTGAGGAGGGGAAAGGCAATATTACAGCAGGTAGGGAGTTTGCCTTGCATACACAAGACTCAGGTTCATCCTTGGCACCCCATATGGTCCCCTAAGCCCTGTGAAAAGTGATACTTGAGTGCAGAGCAGTAGTAAGTCCACCAATGTGTGTCTAAATCATACGCAAATAAGTACATTTTTTTTCTTACTAAATAACAATACTGCATCCTCTGAAAACATGTTTTGATAAGAATGGGAGAGATACACTAGAGAAACTGGGAATAGGAAAGCAGTTACTGGTCAACCTTTTTTTTTTTTTTTTTAAAAATAATACCTTTATTTAAACACAGATTACAAATATGATTGTATTTGGGTTTCAGTCATATATAGAACACCCCCCTTCAACAGTACAACATGCCCATCACCAATGTCCCAAATCTCCCTTCTCCTCACCCCACCCTGCCTGTACTCTAGACAGGCTTCCTACTTCCCTCATTCATTCACATTGTTATGATAGTTCTCAACGTAGTTATTTCTCTAACTATACTCATTACTCTTTGTGGTGAGCTTCATGTCATAAGCTGGACCTTCCAGCTCTCCTCTCTTTTGTTTCTGAGAATTATTGCAAAAATGTTCTTTATTTTTCTTAAAACTCATAGATTTCTCAGGGGTTATTCTTGCTTAGTCCTGGAGGAATGATTGTGGTGCTTCTGGAGGCATGAGCAAGGACATCATTCATGATTAAAGACTGAAACAAGGCCTCCTGCAAGTCCCATGAGCTATCTGACTTTCCCAGCCTGACATCTCTGAGCCATTGTGCTCCAAAACATTCAATTTATCTCTGTTCTCCGAGTTTTCCAATCAAAGTCACTATTACAGATGTATCATTTGCTTGATAGTATGAAGAGAATAGTCAGAAGATAATATTTTTATTGATATATAGTTATATTCATCAGAATTTGGGGATATCCCTGGTCTTAAAATAATGATTCATCATGATCTCACATCAGGAAATTTCATAAAATAAAGTAATTTGTTTCCATTAGACATCTTTCACCAAGAACAATCCTCATCTATGAAGGCATTAAGCATAATATCCTATTGCATATTTAAATCCCAAGGCTCTTTGAGGCTTGCATTTTTCCAAAGCATCATTATGTGATACACTTTTCAAAAAAAATTTTACCATCGCTGGGATCAAAAAGCACACAAAATCATGTTTTCATTTTTTTCTTCCATTGTAGATTTTACAACATTGATATATATTGAGGTAAGAAGTGCATAGCTCTCATAGCCTTTTCCTAAATATCTCTAGATGTTTATGTGATACTATATCTGTGAGCTTCTATATCAGTCATTAGTATGTAATTAGGTTATACAATTATATGATTACATTTTTGTTTGTTTCTTAGGTTGAGAGACACACTAGTAGTGCTCAGGGCTTACTACTAGATTTGTGGTGAGGGATCAATCACTCCTGGTAGTACTGAGGGGACCACACGAGGTGTTACAGGTTGACCTTGGATGAGCTGTGTGCACAAGGCAAGCACTCTGCCTGCATGTCTGTCTCTCTAATTTCAGCAAATAAAATTTGCCACAAATAGGGTGGTCTAACTTGATGCCTGATCATGTAAACTCTATTTAGTTATGAATTTCAACTATTGTAGATAAAAAAACATAAATCTATATGTCCTTCCAGTTTGAACTTATAATTTTTCCAAAGTAACTTAATTCTCCTTGCTCCTCTGGATATCTTATCTTTGTATCTTTCTTCATTGCTAACCTTTCTTATGTGTGGAACCAGGAATTGTTGACAAATAATCCCAAGCTGATGATAGCCTTTTAGACTTAATTCTTCCTCAGTATTAATCATATGTTGAGATAACTTCAAAACATTGTGATATCACATAGCAGTGATAAAAACCATAATTGAGGTTCTGTGGTTCAGTTATCATGGTTGGAGAGTTCATTTACTACCTTGGAGAACATGTGTTGGAGAATGGTCCTATTACTGCTTCTCTTAGTAGCTAAAGACACTAAAGAATTAGTTAAAAAATTTCTTCAGCCCACATGGTAGTGTGCATTAAAAGCCATATTTAAATCCAAGAATGTTCTGAATCTTACTCTTACTACTTAAATTACAGACTTTTTTGGTGAAGTGAGACCAAAGATTTTAATTTTTAATTGAAATTTATTTAGAATAAAGTAAAGGAAGAAGTCTGTGTTAGAAAGAACAAAAGTTTCACCAGGGTGGAAATAAACTGGTAAGGAAACATAAGGACAAGCAAGTAAAATACATGTTCAAGGGATAACAAGGGCTTGAAAAGACAGCCATGTATTTTTCACAATTAGAATAGAATTTATGTTTGATATGGAAAAATTAATTTTTCTGTCATCTGCTTTTCAAATGGTTATCAAATGTCATATGCTTACCATATGCTTACCAATGCATACCAAATCATCTTCTTACTCTACAACCAGAGCAGGCAAAATGAATGTTCATTGTAACATAAGAATTCATTAACTTCACATACAAATGAATTTCATCATTAATTCAGAATTTAGTATAAGTTAGGTCAAATGACATAAGTTTTCATAAATGTTGAACTTCTTTACAAAAGTCTTTGATATCTGAAAAAAACATAACTCAGAAATTATGAGCTGCCCAAGCTAGAGAATTTAGATGTCTCATATTGATTTGCAGTTGGACTAGCCTCTGAGACAGATATCATCATAATCATGTTTATACAAGAGCACATAATATAAAGAAGAGCAAATAAATTTTATTTTGCTAAAGGAAATAAAAATTTTTACAAGATATTTTTCATTTGCAATTTTCATTTCCTATATAATCAAAGGATGAATACAAAATAGGAACTGAGAAGAAATTTCCATAGATTCTAGTTTGTAGAGAATGTCAGATCTATTTCCTCATGTTACAAAGCAAATCTATATAACTAACCAACTAAATATCTAAGCACATGCTTAAATTCTTCATGAACCCAATGTTCTGACTATAAATGGTGGGTACATAGGTCTCAGTACCATGGGATTATTAAGATTTGCAAAGAGTACAGCCCACCTCTTCCCATGGGGTGTCATCTGGAGAAGAAAAAGCCATTAGAAAAGGTGCTGTCATGGTGGCTAGACCCACTGAATTTTCCCTTAACACAGACACAAAATGAGATCAGTCACTTTGGAAATCACAGCAGATAACAGGCAGTAGGGATGACATTTGCTGGAGTTCCTTAGTTACGGTGCTCTTGGAGTGACAGAGCCCTCATGCTCTTTCTGGTCTCATTGTTTACTCTCTCTAAATCATTACATGACTAGGTCATTTTTTGAGTTTAGCATGGTTTTGTTTTTCTTAAACATTATAAATGCATTTATCACTGTGTCATGAATGTATCTATTACAACCTCTCTTGTGGTTTTGGGAGACAGATACTCATCTTGGAAGAATAGTCACTGACTTTTTATCAGGCAGGCTGTGCTAGTGCCCATAAATCAACATGATTCATAGAAAAGAAATGAATGTCTTTCCTTAATGTCCTCATACTGGCATAGTAAAGCAAACAGACCTTAGAAGAAATTCTTATCAAATATATTTTTGGGAGAAGGTTTAGGTGTCCTTTGGAATAAGATAAAAACAATGCATATTTGTACTTAAAATAATCTATTTCCTGTGAATTTGAAAAAGAGCTACTAGTTTATCAGCAAATCTCCTGTTGTCCATCTCATAACTCAGATCTGGGGGTAGCAATGAACTCCACTCAATGAATTTATCTTTTTTAAATTTTTTAAAATTTATTTATTTTTAATTATGTGAACAATGATGCAAAGAAAGAGGACAAGGTAAAGTTACAGTGAAAGGGCAATCACCCAAAAATAGAGTCCTCAGAAGAAATCCCCCTGCTGTCACCTTAATTTTGATCTTACAGTCAAGGAACATTAAGAAAAATAAAACCGAACCCATGTACAATTACTTTGTCCCTCAAGTCCCCAGATTGTAGTACATTATAACATTTCTTAGGGGTATACCAAGCAATCTATAGCCATAAAATTTATGTAACTCCTTAAACTTGAAGGCATAGTAGTTTTTTACATTTTCATGCACATGCATATTAGTTTAAGTTAACCTCAAAAGTTTAAGTGTGTTTTTTTTTTAAAAAATGGAGCACAGTAAAAATGGTGTTAGAGTGGCAATTATCATTTGCATAGGCCCACCAAAATATGGCGGGCATTGGAAGGAAAAGCCTTGCCTAAATACAAGGGGACCCTACCCCTGAAGTTTCCTGGCATAAGACCAACTCTAGGCTCCAGGCAAACTAGTTGTCCAATCCAAGTCATTGTCTGTAGTGCCACTAGTTTTATTTTTCACACAGTTTCTGTTGTTGGTATCATGTTTCTGTATTGAAGATCCTGGAATCTGTATATCCTATATTAAAGTCAGGATGGTGAAGAGTCCTCTAATTTTCACTCACAATTAAAGGGCAATGCAGAAAGCCCTGTTCAGTAAGCAGGTCATTGTTGTTGTTAAGTCTTCTCAATGTTAAGGGAAGACTCTTTTGAGTAGATCGATGTCAGAGCAGCAGTAGGGTCTTCCCTGGTAGAAGATTGCTTCCAGGTGATGTTATAGACAACTTGGATGTTTCATAGATGGCTTTCCTGGTTCTGGGGTGAATGGAGAGTGCCATTCTTCTGAGGCCTGTGCCAGGTCATTATGTCAATGTTCAGGGTGTAAGGTCCCATTGCACTACAAGATTTGTGTGTTCCTATCTCTATTAGATAAGAACTTATTTGTATGTATAGTATTTTCCATTTTAATGTGCCTATGCAAACAAGGAATAATGCCACGTGGCTTTATCAGCATATATGGGGACCGCAAGTACAAGTCCAACATTACCCGTGACTTGATTCAAACATAAGCATTAAGCTGAGGAAATCTTTCACCAAAATTCCTTACTGAAGAGTTCACAAAGAGAAGAAAAGATAAAAAGTAGGGAAAATAAACAATCTAACATAAGACAGTGAACAACACAATTATCACCATTTAGGGAATATTCAATAATAGCTATAATGGTTGAGGGAATATATCTACAATATTCAACGGAGATATGCATGTCTCATATATCATTAGACATAGTCGGGAGGAGGGTGCTGAATCCTGGACACCCCTGTGGTCCGTGATTTAGCCTTCAGGAGTCTGCAAAATGACTCCCCGCAGTTCCATTGTAGGGAAATACATTTGAGTGGGAACTAATCAGAAACCTAGTATGGTATCAACCACAGTTACACAATGAAGGAAGGAAGAGGCCAAGAGGCCACTGAGAATAAAAAATTTGGAAAAGAGTGCTGGTCTCCTCCCAGCCTGAAAGTCCATGTCTCATTTTTCTTTTCAATATATAAGGTATATAAAATGGAGACAAATGAGGAATAAAATTACCAGTGAATATCCCAACATACACCAGTGCTGCATCGACCTACCCTCCTCCCCATTCATCCCCCACCTTAGAGGAGGGAAAGATAAAGGGGAAAGCAAGAGGACCACTATAGAATCCACCTGACCGGCACCCAGAAAGGGCCTGGGGTCCAGGGGAGAAATAAGGGAATGGCTGGGGGCCTGCCAGGCCTCCCAGCACCCCCAAGCTAGGGAAAAGGCCTCTGGCATGGGGTATCCCCTAACCCCATACCTGGGAAGAGCTGGCCTCCCGGATCAGAGAGAACCGGAAGTCAGCTTATCTGCCCAGCTCCTCCCAATGTTCCTCCTCCCTAGAGTAGGGAGCGGGGAAGCCTAGGGCCCCTAAAAGGTCTCACCTGAATCCCACTTCAGGCCACCTGAGCCGGTACCCAGGAAAGTCCTGGAGTCCAGGGGAGAAATAGGGTATCGGCTGGGGGCCTGCCAGGCCTCTGAGCACCCCCCAAGCTAGGGAAAGGGCCTCCGGCATACCTGGGAAAAGCTGGCCCCAGTGAATTCATCTTAATGAAAGACAGGAAAAAGGTGGGACAGGTTGGAGCCTTTCTCCAAGAGGACCCATACTTAATAGATATCAATAGCTGCTCCTTGGAAAACACATGACCATACCCAAGAGACATTCAAAGACATACTAAGCATCATTGGGCTGAATCTGCAGGACACAGAGTACGTAACACCAAACTATGTACAGCCAGAAGAAAATCAACATACTAGTGCTCTATCAACCCAAATAGAACATGCTGGGCCATGTTTTCAGATTGATTTGGCAGGAGCTACAATATACCAGAAGTCTTCTAAAAGATGAAAATAAGAGACGTTGTGTTGACATCAGGTTAGATAAAAGCTAAGGATACAATGCAGTAGGCAGAACTCTATTGGATTGGTCTCTGAGGATTTTGCTAATGGGAGAGAAAGAAGAGAGAGAGTGAAAGAGAGAGATAGGTAATTGTCATGGGAGAGAAGTATTCTGCCTTATTGCTTAAAACTGAAAATATTTAAGGCAAGAGGACCTATGAAGAGGTAACAAACACAGGGGATGTTTGAGGATCCTGTGTAGAGATACATGATGCTGAGCAAGTCTTGCTTCTATTTTTGATTCTGAGACAGCTGAAATAGAGAATCTGTACTTGGGTGAAAAACACAGATAAGCTCATTTCTCCAGGGAATCAATCTGAGTTGAATATCACTGTTCTTCTTGTCTTCCCTGGTGCCTGTTCCAGGAGAAATTTTCAAGATCCAGTGAGGAACAGATTTTTCCTTGGGTACCCAAAGGCTCCATTATTGCCAGGGCAGAATATCTATACTAGCTGTGACTGTCAGCTTTCATGTCCAAAGTTATCATCATTGTGTTGTGCTGACAACACTCATGGAAAAATAAAAGCCCTTCCCTCTCTCCACATTTTAGATTCTGCTAGGCCAAGTTGTCTGGCCTGATTCAAATTTGAATTTGGCCTGCTGGTCCAAAGCATTATTGCTGGAAGATCATTGTTGCTCATGAAATTTGATTCCCAGTGTAATGTTCTCTTTTATTTCCTGTTTTGTTTTTGTTTTTGTTTTGGGGCTACACCTGGTGGTGCTCAGGGATTACTCCTGACTCTGCACTCAAAAATAACTTCCAGCAAGCACAGAGGACCATTTAGGATGCTGGGGATCAAACCCAGGTTGGCCTATGCAAGGCAAATACCCACCCACTGTGCTATCACTCCAGCCCCTTTCTTTTCTCTTTTAAAAGGGTACAATTTGGCTGGTCAGAGTGCAGTGATGTTTACAATTAATTTATCACAGCCAGTTACAGATTTCTTTGTTCCTTCTCCACTCCCACTGCTTCACTTGACTAGTCTTAAAAAAAAAAAAAGGTAACAATTTAAAATTTAATTTTAAATTTTAATTTTGATGTTTTTCATATATTTTACTATGAGCTTCTATCACTTACCTACAAAGCTATTTCAGTCAGTGTATAGACATTGTTTCTCACTTTATTTTTCACACTGACTTAAAAAAATTGAGGTTTACAAATTTATTCATAGTTGGATTGTAGACATTTTAGACATACACTGTTTTAAGACCAATCCCACCACCAGCGTTAACCTCTCTCCAAAAATGCTCCCAGTCAATCCCATGTCACCAACCTTAGCCCCAGCCTGTCAGTCTTTTACGTTTTTGTTGTTAAAATTTGGGTCTCATAATTTTAATTGTTGTCGACTCTGGCTTCTTTTTATTTCTTTTCTTTTTTTGAGCTACATGCCTCTATTGTTTTCTTTTTTTAATAATGTCTTTATTTAAGCACCATGATTACAAACATTTTTGTAGTTGGGTTTCAGTTTCAGCCCTTTCTTAACACCACTAATGTATCTGAATCCCTTTAAGCTCTATCTTCCATTAATTATGACTATCTGTCTCGTCCTCCATTCTATTTAGTTCCTTCTCATAACTATAGTCTAGAGCCAAAAATGTTCTAGACAACCCACATTTAAACCATTGTATTAGCGTGTAGTTATTCTAAATACTGTTGAAATACATATTATGGAGTCCTGGATGGAGGTGGATGATGATGAGATGGAGAGATAGAGGGGCCTTTCTCTGCCAGCCAGAGCCAGTGTGCCTGCAATCTCTTCAGCAGGAGGGTCTGAGGGTTCAGGTAGCCATGAGGAAATGATTCACAGGCAGTCAGGTTTCAGGAGACATGAAGCTTTATTAATAAAAGGCCCTAGCCACATAGGCTATCCTTTTAAGCAGGCTCTCATCATCTGCCCTGCCATCTCAACCTGTTTCTGCCAGCCGTCTCTCTTGCTGGATCTTCTTTAAATTCCCTCCTGCCCCTGAGGCAACCCCTTTATTAGCAATCAGAGACCCCTCCCAGATGTGGGCAGGTTTGCCTCTCAAAGTGAGCAAGGCAGGAAGTTGGGGGAGGGGAGTAACAAATACTACCTGTAAGTGATATCATGCTGTATTTATCATTCTTCTGATTTACTTCGTTTAAACATAATACCTTCTTGTTCTATCTATATTGCAGAAAATTACATAATTACATCATTCCTCACATCAAAGTAGTATTCCAGTGTATATATGTATTACATCTTTATGATCCACTCATCTGTTGTTTTGACATCTAGGTATCCAAGAAATAAACAAATTTAATTAGATATGACAGTGTGAGGAGAGATGTGAAAAAGGTAATTTAGGAATCCTTATTTTCTAATTATTGGAATACAGGCTCCCTTGGGAAATGCCTAATGGTGGGGTCCTATATACCCTTCTCTATCACCTCTCCCAGAAGAAGACAATACAGATATTTTGCATTAATAGCCCATTTAATATGCACCTCTTTCACTATATAAAAATCCACTGCCTGTTAGCAAGTGCCCTTCTCTCTGTGTTTATTGGCTTTGAATAATAGATACTGTATGCACAGGACAGTAAGAATTCTCATTCCATGTGCTGTGATCTTCTCTAACCCCATGCTATTTTTTTTAATTTATGTTTGTCACTGTTTTTGTTTGTTTGTTTGTTTGTTTGTTTTTTAATCTTCATGGTGCCCTTGCTTCAGACCTGTTCACCTGGTGCAGGTTTCCAGTAACATTCCAACTTCACTTCCTCACCAGAACATTCATATCCTTCCACCTTTGTCTCAGTGTCTCCTCACCAAATCGTCACTGACATGATAAGCTTCCATATGTAAACCAGTTTATAGATTCTGTTGCATTTGGCCATTTTTATTCACTTACTATATTTCTTTATAGCTCATATGTCACAGAGAGTTTATTATGTATCTGTTCTTTCTCAGTCTGGCTTACCTCACTCAGCATGACACACTCCAGTTCTATTCATTTGGTGGCACCTTCCATGATTTAATATTTTCTTATTGCTGATTAGTATTCTATTGTGTATGTGTACCACTTTTTTTCAGTCCAGTCATCTGTTCTTAGCCATCTCTTTTCTTTCTTTTTTTGTTTGTTTGTTTTTGAGCCACACCTGGTGATTCTCAGGATTACTACTGGCTATGTGCTTAGAAATTGCTCCTGGCTTGGAGGGCATATGGGATGCTGTGGATCGAACCACAGTCCAACCTAGGCTAGCAAGGGCAAGGCAGACGCCTTACCACTTGTGCCACCACTCCAGCCCCATCTCTTTTCTTTTCAACTTAAAGTAACTAGTTTAGCACTTTTACAAGGGGGCAATTATACAGCTTGACAACTATATCATTTGCAATTCACTAAAGCATTAATTTTTAATTTTTATTTACTACAGTTCACTTGTATCACTTTTCATATTCCACCTTACTATTCATTTCATTTCTTTCATCATTCAGCACTGTTAGAATGGAAAAATTTGGAACTGAAGAGATAGCACAGTGGTAGGGCATTAGTTTTGCATGCTGCCTACCCAGAGGGACCCAATTCTCAGCATCCCATAATCCTCCTGAGTCTGCCAGAAGTGATTTCTGAGCACAAAGCCAGGAGTAAGTCCTGAGAACCACCAGGTGTGGCCCCAAAACCAATCTATTAATAAATAAATAAAGTTATATTTTAAAAAGAATGTATTTGTTTTTATATTAACTTTATCTGAATTATAATGAAATCTGTTTCTTTTTTTCATCTGTCTTATTTCATTGAGTACAGTCGCTCAAAAAGTTGAATCATGTGTCACAAATATCTATTTGTTGAATTAAATTTCACTCAAGATGGCTCAAATGAAATGTATTTTTATTTTTACTTATTCTTAATTTTTGCCTATTTTTATAAAACTAGCAGCACAAACTCTCTGTGGTTTGTTTTCAAAATTGAACATAACTATATTTCATGGTAGATTCACTATAACTAAAGAACTGATAAAGATTTTAATATCTTTTTTAAACACATTGATTACAAATATGATTGTAGTTGGGTTTGAATAATGTAAAGGACACCCCCCCTTAACCAGTGCAACATTCCCATCACCAATGTTCCAAATCTTCCTCCTCTCCACCCTAACCCCACCTGTACTCTAGACAGGCTTTCTACTTCTCTCATTCATTCACATGGTTATGATAGTTTTCTGTGTAGTTATTTCTTTAAATGCACTCATCACTCTTTGTGGTGAGCTTCATGTCATGAGCTGGACTTCCAGCCCTCCTCTCTTTGTCTCTGAGAATTATTGCATAAATGTCTTTCATAATTCTTTAAACCCATAGATGAGTAAGACTATTCTGTGTCTATCTCTCACCCTCTGACTTATTTCACTCAGCATAATAGATTATATATACATCATGTATAGGACAATTTCATGACCTCATCTCTCCTGATGACTGCATAATGTTCCATTGTGTATATGTACCAAAGTTTCTTTAGCCATTCATCTGTTGAAGGGCATCTTGGTTGTTTCCAGAATCTAGCTATTGTAAATAGCGCTGCAATGAATATAGGTGTGAGGAAGATTTTTGTATTGTATTTTTGTGTTTCTAGGATATATCCCTAGGAGTGATATAGCTGGACCGTATGGGAGCTTAATTTCCAGGTTTTGGAGGAATCTCCATATCACTTTCCATAAAAGTTGGACTAGATGGCACTCCCACCAGCAGTGAATAAGAGTTTCTTTCTCTCCACATCCCTGCCAGCACTGCTTGTTCTCATTCTTTGTGATGTGTGCCAATCTCTATGGTGTGAGATGGTACCTCATGGTTGTTTTGATTTGCATCTCCCTGATGATTAGTGATGTGGAGCATTTTTTCATGTGTCTTTTGGCCATTTGTATTTCTTCTTTGTCAAATTGTCTGTTCATTTCTTCTACCCATTTTTTGATGGGATTAGATTTTTTTTCTTGTAAAGTTCTTTCAGTGCCTTGTAACTATTTTGAATATTAGCCCCTTATCTGATGGTTGTTAGGTGAGTAGATTCTCCCACTCAGTGGGTGGCTCTTGTATCCTGGGCACTATTTCTTTTGAGGTGCAGAAGCTTCTCAGCTTAATATAGTCCCATTTATTAATCTCTGCTTCCACTTGTTTGGAGAGTACTGTTTCCTCCTTAAAGATACCTTTAGTCTCAATGTCATGGAGTGTTTTACCCAAGTGTTGTTCTATATACCTTATGGGTCAGGTCTGATATCAAAGTCTGTAATCCATTTGGATTTTACCTTGGTACATGCTGTTAGCTGGGTTTGTGAGTTCGCTTTTTGCAAGTGGCTAACCAGTTGTGCCAACATCACTTGTTGAAGAGGCTTTCCTTGTTCCATTTAGGATTTCTTGCTCCTTTATCAAATATTAGGTGATTGTATATCTGGGGAACATTCTCTGAGTACTTTAGCCTATTCCACTAATCTGAAGGTCTGTCTTTATTCCAATATCATGCTGTTTTGATAATTCTTGCTTTGTAATACAGTTTAAAGATGGGGAAAGAAATGCCTCCCATATTCCTTTTCCCAAGGAGTGCTTTAGCTAGTCAAGGGTGTTTATTGTTCCAAATGAATTTTAGAGTTTTTTTTATCCACTTCTTTGAAGAATGTCATGGGTATCTTTAGAGGAATCGCATTAAATCTGTACAATGGTTTGGGGGGAGTATTCCATTTTAATGACGTTAATCCTGCCAATCCATGAGCAGACTATGTGTTTCCATTTCCATGTGCCCTCTCTTATTTCTTGGAGCAAGGTTTTGTAGCTTTCTTTGTTTAGGTCCTTCATGTCTTTAGTCAAGTTGACTCCAATATATTTGAGTTTGTGTGGCACTAATGTGAATGGGGTTATTTTCTTAATGTCCATTTCTTCCCTATCATTAATGGTGTATAAAAAGTCCATTGATTTTTGTGTGTTAATTTTGTAGCCTGCCTGCCACCTTGCTATATAACTGTATTGTTTCTAGAAGCTTTTTGGTAGAGTTTTTAGGGTTTTCTAAGTAGAGTATCATGTCATCTGCAAACATTGAGAGCTTGACTTCTTCCTTTCCTATATGGATTCCCTTGATATCTTTTTCTTGCCTAATTGCTATAGCAAGTACTATGTTGAATAGAAGTGGTGAGGGAGGACAACTTTGTCTTGTACCAGAATTTAGAGGTAAGGCTTTATTTTTCTCCATTGAGGATAATAATATAAAGCTTTCTATGATAAGAATAACATGAAAAAGGTGTAGGTTGCTAAGTGTTGGAATCAATTTCTTTGAAAGGAGCACCCTTCTGTTATCATTACCTTTCTTTCCTCTTGACTAGTGCAAGTCGGTTAAACAATCTTCACAATGAACCCTTGTCTGAGCATCCTGAACTTTATGGTGCTCTTGAAGCATACTGGTCATCCTACATTCATAAAATAAGGCTTTGACTTTGAGGTGATTATTTCTCTTTACATTGTTTATTTTCTTCTTCCAATGAAAGATGCAGTGAAACTCTAGCAAAAAGCATGTTTATTCATACTTTAGCTAGAGATCTATAAAACATTACCTCCCAAATAGCCGGGTATTATAGGGTTCCAGTAAACATGTACTTAGTAATTTTAAGACTTCCAATTAATGTGAATCTTTTGCCTACCTGTTTTCCTAATAGAGTAAAGCTGTCAAAGCTGTAATGCTGCACTACCCTGCTACTGAGGATTAAAAAAAATAAAGAGACTCTGGAGAAGAGTTGGAAAGACTAATAGGACATTAGTGATAAAATATTACACATACACAGTTAATGCAAAGTAATATAATCACTAATGAAAATTAGGAGCTTTGGAATTACTCAAATTAATAGCACTTAAGATGTGTAAAAAATGAATAGATGAGTTGAAATTCACCCTAGATCATCCCTCTGTAAGTTTAATTTTATTAAGTCCATTGCTTCAAATTATAAGAAGCCCCATTAAAATAGTTTCAATAGTTAGGATCTTTATTGCATAAAAAAACTATGTCAGACTGGTTTGGCTCCTGCACTCACCAACTCAGTAAGTATTCAGAGGTCTTTCCAATCACTTCAGTTCTACAGACAAATATCTAGTTAAAGCTGAGGTCTGACCCTCCAATGGGTGCTGATGGTAAGGAGTACTCCCTCAAATACAGAGCAGACTTTGTATGTTAACACTGGTTATGTTCTCTAAATTCATAAGTTGGTTAATTTTTTTCTGATTATATGCTTTTTGTTGATTGGAAGCAAGGTCAAGTTCCTGAACTCAGTTTCATATATGTGGCATATAAGCAGGGGAGGGAGAAAGCCCTAAATAATCATCTTGAAGTGATGTCAATTGAATGAAAATTCCAAGTTCACATTCCAGATGTAGTGCTTAGCAAGTTTTCCCTACACTAAAATAAGTTGTCAGACTATCTGTAATCCTAATATCATGGTTAGCATGTTATTCAACACCTTTATGTACGAGACTGATTGATTCTGTGGTCACACAGGGATAATCTAATTTCAAAGTAGAAGTATTTCTTGAAATAACAGTTCAATCAGATGAGAAAAATTCCAAGATGACAGGGGAAAAACTTGGTGAAAGCTATATGGAATTAGCCAGAAACAACTTTTTCTTAACTGACCTTTAACATTTCTATATCAAAGAAGCACTAAACAAAACCTTTCCTTGTAAAGATTATTTTATTCTGGAATTGCATTTTAAAGTTCCTGTGGCTCTAAAATATGAAATAGCGATCATCCACACCAATGTTCTCAGCCTACCCTTGGCTGCTCCTGCAGACCCACAAAAGAACACTCAAAATGCTGCACACTGTTGACTCTCACTTTAAGAGGCACCATTATTTTTGTTTTGTTTTGTTTTGTTTTTTTGTTTTGCGATTAATTGAGCATCTCAACCTTGCCCTTTCTTCAGTTTAACCTAGCTTGACCTTCCTTCCCACAGCATATCTCTTGCTTCTGTAGGATTTTCCACTCAACTTCCTTTCTCTCCACACATCTTTCCTCCCCTTTGCTATTCCTGGATCTTGTTTGGTTCCAGGATCCCCCAATATAGCTTTGTAGATAAAAGGGAATATAGAATATCAAACAGAAATCATGGCATTTCAAAATGAGTGCTTCTATGAACTGACAGGACAGGTGACCATGGATCCTCAGATCTTTTTCTTCTAGAAATGAAAAAGAATATCAAAGATGCTTCTCATCTTTCCCTGGACTTACGACTTAGTTGTGGATGATGACATCTTTAATTACTAGAGGAAGTGACCATATAGTTGTACTCTTTGTCAACTGATTGACTAGTAGAAATATTTTTCTAGGAAGATGGATTTTGGGGTGACACTTCATTTAAAAACCTATTTGTTCCAAACTAAAAAAATCTTCTCTACACTCCCTCTCTATCTATCTAATCTATCAAGCTATCTTGCTATCATACTTCTACCTATCTATGTATCTACCTACCTACCTACCTACCTACCTACCTACCTACCTACCTACCTACCTACCTACCTACCTATCTATCTATCTATCTATCTATCTATCTATCTATCTATCTATCTATCTACCTACCTATCTATCTATCCATCTATCTGTCTGTCTGTCTGTCTGTCTGTCTTGTCTGTCTGTCTGTCTATCTGTCTGTCTTTCTATCCTACTAAAGGTAATATAATCAAGACAAAGCCTTATTACTGTTGTCTAACATTTTTCTTGCATGTTCTAAGATCAGTTTTAATCCATGAGAAGGAATAGCTCCTGTTTGAAAAAGAAAATAGTTTAATGTTCTAATCAATTTGACTATACCCTCTATGTGTACCATGTATTTGGTGTGTCAAACCCAAAAGGCCAATGGCGTCATTACTCTTATTTTGTAGATAAAAAAGAATAATATTATAGAAGATATATTCTTAGACTCATTAAATTACTTAACTAGTTGCACTACAGTTCCAATTATTTTCTGGTTGCAGAGACTGCCTCCAAAATATTTTGTTGTTGTTGTTGTTATTGTTTTGGTTTGGTTTGGTTTTATGGTTATTTTATTTCTTCTTCCTTTTATTTATTTATATTGGGGCGAATATCCAGTTGTGCTCAAAGTTTACTAATGGACCTGCGTTTAGGGATTATTTCTGTTGGTATTCAGGTGACCATACACAGTGGCATGGACAGAACCTGGGTCAACCACATGGAAGACAATTGCCTTAGCTTCTATACTATATCTTTGACCTTCTCCAACATGGTTTAAAATTAACATTATGAATAAAATTGAAGGCTTATATGTTTCTTTATTTACATATATTAATATGTAACAAAGAATTTAAATATGTTTAAAGAAAATATTTCATTTATACCATGAATATTGCTTTATAAAATTAAGTTGAGGTCCACTCTGAAAACTATTAGGCTCTTTGGTATTCTCCAGGGGAAAGTACATCTCTTTTATTATCAGTTCTTTCTCCTACAGGCAAGAGGCAATATCTCTGCTCTGTGAACATATATTTCTCACATTTGTACCATGAACACCACAAGCATCACAACCAGTCACTTCAGGTTAAAGAAGATCACATTAGTGGTATGTTTCACTCAAGAGAGACAATATACCAACCCAGGTCATGGAATCAGACTCAGGGCTGTAGAGAATTGGGGATACAATATCTATCTGGTGCATGGTTTAAAAAAAAGGTTCCAACTTACTAGGCATCTTTCTAGAGCTGCTGTCTCCTTGCCACCAAAGTATGTCTTATCTCTAAAAGAACAGGAATGTTTCTGGGAATGTTACCTAGAATGATAGTAGACAAATGAGACCCTGCATTTGATTCCCAACACAAAATTCCATGACATCATACCCCAGAATAGCCTATGGTGCCTTCTGAAAAATTATTAGATGTGACACCTAAATTTTTTTTTCATGTTTGAGGTCTATGTGGGATCTCTTGGGAAGCATTGCTCCTCTTTCTTGAGTGACATTTAAGCCACAAGTGCCTGGTGTTCTGAGTATTGACCTGGTTACCAAGACCTTAAAATCTGATCACAGCTAGATTCTAAAACGAGAACTTAGTGCTAAGGCTATTTTGTTGCCTCATAAGTCAGAAAGAAAATAATACAGAGAAGAGAACTCATCAGTGCTAGCTAGCTAAGTAGAGTCCCGAGAAAGAACACATGCAGGGAACTTTCCTGGAATTCGCTCAAGTGATGAATCCAGTTTAACAGATTTTGTTTCCTTCTTCAAAATGATCCAAACTCCATTTTCTCTCTGTAGAATACATTATTTTATTGCTCTATATAAATCATTACTTGCTGGCTCTTAACTACACAGAGGGAATGGAAATACTGAAACTCCTTTGCAACTCAACCAACTCTAAGCAATTGCAGAGCTTTGCTGTGAGCTTCCGAACCAAGGAGACTCCTTGGGTAAGTAGATATTTCATTGTCTAGAAAGAACTGATGGTAGGTAATAGAGATGCCTTAGACCTATGAAGATCAGATATGTCAGAGTATATGTGCTTTGAAAAACCATGCGATGTATTATCTAAAAATTGGTGGAAGTGTAAAGTGTAAGTGTAAAAAAAGTAAATGTAAAAATAAAATTAGTTTATAATGTAAATATAAAAATAAAATTCATTTTGTTTTCCTGTTAGTTTTTAAATACTGAAATATTATACAATATTTTAGGTTATTATTCACAGAAGCATTTCTGACTCCCTAATTACTAAACTAGAGTGTAAAGAGAAGCATTTCTAGGAAACATTTCTTGGGGTCATTCCTTGAGATGCTGGGGGTATGGGAAAAACTATCTAGGATGTGTAAAATAGAACCCAAGTCAGCCATGAACAATGCAAATTGCCTAACCACTGTGCTATATCTGTGGCCCTTTCTGCTATGTCTACTTTTATACTAAAAGTAAGACACACAATAACTAAGTGAAGTTGTGAGGCAAGTTTTCATGCAACTAAATTATATGCAATTTCTATTAAGTGTGTTTTAAAATAAGTTTTAAAACAACTTGACCATTTATTAATTAACTATCCTAGAGAATAAAATATAGTACATCATACTTATGCCTAGAAAATATTATAAAAATGACCAGGATCTCATAGTTATGTTTTTCATTACATATATAATTTCTTAAGAAAGATATGATAGATAATGGACTTTGATGTAGTTAATCATAAAGCTAATGGCTCCTAATTCCTGTTTTAAATTTTATATTTAAAATGATTACACTTTATCATTCCCTTGAAATAGAGTTTCAAAATGATAAAAAATAAGCAGCTGCAAACTTTCTGAATAACTGCTCTAAGCATTCACTATCTCTGTAAATTTATGGTGTTTACCCATAAACTTTTGTCTGCCCTAACCTCATGTTTATTACTTAATATCATATTCATCAGATGTTAAGGACAGTACATTTCCTATAAGTTAAATTCATGTACAATAAAAGTCCATTCCTTAATAAAAATACAAATAATTTTGTATGGAAATATTCATTCATTGAATCATGATTAGATGACATATCTTATTTTTCCCAAGCTTTAATATTTCATTTACTCTCCCATCTTAACTAGAGCTTACTAGATATTTAACTAGATCTTACCCAAAGGTATTCATGTGAAACAGCATTAGTGGAGATTTCAATTATGTGGTTACCATGTGACTAGTTTAAGTGAAAACTTGACTTCCTTATTTTATTTCATTTAGTTTAAATTAAAAAACGAACACTCGTGGCAAGGGAGAAAAGATGGGGCAGATCCTGACACTCAGTTCAATGACTAGAGAACAGTGAAGTATGTTTTGACTGGGGCCAGATCAATAGCACGAAAGATATGCTATTTGCCTTGCACGTGTCCCACATTGGTTCAATCCCCAGCATCCTATATGGTCCCCCAAGCCTGCCAGGAGTGATTTCTGAGAGCAGAGCCAGAAGCAACCCCTGAGTGCTGAAGGATGCAGGCCAGAAAAAATATGCTTTGACTTACTTGAATGTTTTCTACCTTTAAACCATGTTTTTATAGTTTAAAAATAAACTAGACTCTAGGCAAAAAAATTATACTCTGCATTGAGATAGTCTTTGCTGAATATCTGAATGAAAAGATTCAATAGTGTCAAAGTAAAATATATCATTGATGATATTGTAAACTTGATAAAAATTTAAATATAATTTTAGATTAAATAAAATCCATCATTAAAACAATTTTGTTCACTTTTAATTTTTACTTTCATCCATTGTTTCTACTTTTATTGATTTACATTAGTTACTGACTTAATTATTTATAATGAATTATTATCATGAAATTTCAGGGATATCCCTTATCATTTCTGAATAGAAGATTCAGTGCATCTACCTCCAAAATCCCAGTACCATCCCATCCCCAAGAAGACAATTTACCCATTAGTTGGAAACTTACCTTCATTTGCTAGGAAATCAAAAGCAAAACTAAGCAATAAAACGTCAAATTAAAAATATTCTATATAACTAAAAAAGCTAATACTTAAACAAAAAGGCAGGCATCCTGGCAGTTGAGAGGTCTTTGATTGTCATATATCTGACAAGTATTGATAAACATTAGCTTAATTTAAGTTCACTACCAAAATATCACATGTTGTTTATAATTCAATTTGTGTTTATACTGGAGAACATTGATAGAGGGTAAGCCTGTCTTTAGAATAAAAGCTAATCTCCCAAATTGGTTTATTATAATAATACTAGACTGGCACTTAATTCCTGAAGCATTTTTTATTAATCATTTCTCTAGGATAAATAAAAACACTGAATATTGTCACATTTTAGGATGAACAAAGAATAGCAAAATAAATATTTCAATTCCGTGCTACTTGCAATACTAATAAGAATAATTATGTTCTATTAAATTTTCCTACATAACTACTATTTTAATTATTCTTCTATCTGAGTTCTTTGAAAAATTTAAGTAATCTCTTCCTTATTCCCAGATTATGAATTGTTTCCCATTCCCAGAATTATTATAGATGTTTCCCTAGCTGTTATTTATTCCCTATTCACCTAACAGATAAACAACTTTGATGGATTTTTTTTTGTAGTCCAGAAAGACAACTGCAAGTGTCCTTTGATAGCAGATATAAAGTTTCATTCATTTAGCACCTGTTAAACATGTACTACTATCCAAGTCATTTGTCCAAAAGACAGAGAAAATTAGAAAGACAGATGAATATGATCTTTCAATGAATATTTCAGCTGCTTAGAGAAGTTTTGTTTGTTTTTCCTTTTTCTGCCTAACTTCCACTTTTGGCATTGTTTTAGATGTTCTACTTGGCTGTCTAACTGACTATAGGTGCTATTATTTCCATTTGTAATACTGTTTTGGCTCCAAAGTGAGTGTACATTAATTCTACAACTGCTTCTATCTAATAAAAGTGGCAAAGGAAATCATGCTGAAATATAGTATATTAAACCAAAAGCAAAATGTTCAAACTGCCGTCTCATTTATTTTTGAATTAAAGTCCATTAGAGTATATTTAGATCCAGACCTTGAAGTCCTCATCATTATTACTGACTTTAAGGCACAAGCTAAAGGGAAAATTCTATATTATATGTTTTTCTGGGGGAATTGTATTTTGGAGGTCACACTCGGTGGCACTCAGGGATTACTCCTGGCTCTGCACTCAGACATTGTTCCTAGCAGGTTCGGGGGACCATATGGGATGCTGAGGATGAAACCAAGCTATCCTGGGTCGACCAGTGCCCTACCCCTGTGCTGTCATTCTAACCCCTGTATTTTATATGTTTTTATCTTGAGATAAAACTTCTATTCCTAGTAAAAATGAATTGGGCATTAGATTATAGAGTGTACTCCAAGATTAATTTAAAAGACAAAATAAAATCTTCTCACCTTGATATCAGTCATCAACATTAAAAAACTGATTTATTGACAATCTTGTCCTCTAGATTTTTCTATTTTTTTAATCCTATTTGTTTTTAAGCATAAGGGAACCACAAAGAAGCAAAAGCATGTGAGTTAGTAGAGGCAGAGTTGGGTAAGGATTGAATCATAAGCTAAAATATCTCAACTACAAAATAATTTGGTAAAGAAACAAATCAATAAATTCTCTCTTCTGTGTTACTGAAACCATGAGCTGCAGATTTCTAATCATATTTTGGCCAATTAAAATAATTATATTGGATTAGGATGATAGGACAGAGGGTACAGTGATTACCTTGTGTTCAGCCAAGACCTGGCTTCAATATCCATCCAGCACTTCATATGCCCCCCCTCCCAGGGTCCTCCAGTTGTGTTCAGTGAGTACAGCGCCAGGAGTAATCCCTGAGTACCAAGTGGTGTACCCCCAAACCAAAAGTCAAAGTAATTAAATCCCAAGGCAAACTTTTATTCTCTCCACAAATCAATTTTATTTCCTATAATTTCCTCATTTCTAGAAGTAAGACAATGATTCTTCTTGTCTCACTGGTTAAGAATGTATAAAATTTCTGCTCAAGAGATCTCTCTTGGACAGCCTACTTTAGCCTCTTCCCCTCTTTAGTTCTTTCATTCTCTTCCCTCTTCTTGACACAGATTAGCCATCTATTACTGAAGGACCACAATACTGTGATATTCTACGTAATCTAGATTCCTCAAGTTACACAGTTCAGATTCACTTTATTAATACTTCTAAAAAGGAGTTCTAATAATATGGTCCCTCAAATTCAAAATACTTGATTACTCTGTATTGCCTTCTAATTTAAGTCTAAATTTTCTTGCCATTCTCTAAACAATTTGAAACAATAAACTAATTTTTCTGTAAGGTTCCATTGTAATTCCTCAGTATTAAAACAAAACCACTAGATTTGCACCCCACATTTTCATCCTGAAGTTTTTGTTTATGCTGTTCTTTTTATTTGACTGTGTCCCTTCAACAAATTCACACATTACTATAAGATTTTTTTAGGTCCTTTGAAATAAAATACTACTTTTATTATTCCCATGTAACTCTAAAATTACCATAAGAAAATTCAGGCTTAAACACATTCTCTGTCAGTTAATAATTATGTAATTATTGTTAATCCTTTTAAACTTATAGCATCCTTTATTTGCATATTTTTATAATATAAAGATGGTAAAGACCTGTAAAATATAGTAAAACAATTTCCATTTTTGGAATCCATTTTAGGAATCCATTATATCTGGACGTTGATTTTTCTGGATGAATCATTGTTAGCACAAAATAAAAATATTTTAGTATAGAAACAGAGAACTTAGAACTTGCTTATGATTTGGAACTTGAAGTTATTTTATTTATTTTGATTTTTAGGTCATGCCCAGAAATGCTGAGGTCTTATTTCTGGCTATGTGCTTAGGATCACTTTATGGTGGTACTCCGGGGACAAGATAGGTTGCTGCTAATTGAACCTGCATTAGCCATGTACAAGGCAAGTGCCCTACCAACTATACAATCTTTCTGGCTTCTGGAAATAAACTTTAACAATACATCCCATCAACTTGGAATATACAATGGGGGTGTGTTGCAGGGGGAGACAGGGAGATACATCACTATAGCTCAAGCAGTAGAGCATGTGCTAACACACATGTTCAAAGTTGGATCCCTGAATCACATAACTCCCAAGCATTTCTGAATGTAATTCTAATGACCTGTAAGCACCACTGCATATGGCCCACCTTCATAAAAATAAATAAATTCCCCCCAAATATTTTAACCTATGATCATAAAAACTGAAATAAAAGGCAAACCATTATCTATCTGAAGGAAATACTGAGTAAATACCTATTATTTGCTAAACTGTAGACATTGTTATAGGATAGTTCAAATAAAATATCTAAAGAGTTGAATGCTAGCTAGAACACTGTATAAGAAAAAGCAAGCATTCCACCGTTCTCTGATATGAATATGAAACCTAACACCTTTCTTAAACATAAAAAGACGATCAATAAATTATTTTGTCTTTAGATTACTTTAAGATACATCAGAAGGATTCTTTACTGGTTTGACCAGTTGGTTGGCAAAGTAAAAACAGGGCTTTGCCTAGACCATAAAATGATTGGTCAAGTCATTCAACACAGTAAAAACAAAAGGAACAAAGAGTTCCAAATGTATGAAATTTCTACTTTCCAATCTTCTAAACCTATATATGCTGTACATGTCTTTCAGTATTTTGAACTATACCTTTCTTCTACTCTGATAACGCTTCCTGGAAGCAGATGAATTTAATTCTTTTTATGACAAATTTCTTTGGTGCAGCTAAACAAAAAGTGAAAGACAGTCATAGCACATATAAGTTTTAATACAAAAGAGAGAGTTGCAAGCACAATTTTTTTCTTTTATTGCTTGTTGTAAAACTGACCTAGTTCAATTTCATTGGGAGGAAAGTGAAGAAGTCAAGAGTAATGTAGATGGAATATGGAAAGAAAGCAGGAGATAAGATCCTTGCGCTTACTGTGTAGGCAGGACAGGGCTCATAGCAGGTCCTGAGGGTAAAGATGTGGCCAAGTGTTTAACAAAGATTCCATCTATGGAAGAGCTGTGGATAAAATAAGATTAATTTCCAGCAGCAGTTATCTTATTATCTCTTTTTTCTAGACTGCTATCTAAGGAAGTGCTATTTCAACAGATACAAGCTTTGCCAAGCCTTTGCTCATGCTGTTGTTGAAAAGTTTATCAAAAAGAATTTTGATTAAAATTGAGTTAAGATCCAATTATTTAGATGAAAAAATTTAAGTCAAAACCAGGGGAAGAATGGAAGTAAAACAGAACCTGAGCTGACACTCAGTAATTCTAGAAAAACTTACGAGGAGGCACTAAAGAAGAGAGATTAGAAGAAATCAGATCTCCCTGTGAAAAGATCTTTCTCTTTGAGCTAATAAAAATAGACTTTTAAATACCTTATTTAAAACTTGAGCTTCCAGAGCTCAACAACTTGCTTTTACATCATCTTAAATTCATTAACTTCCTAAAATCTGGGGAAAACCATGCCAGAGCTCCAATTAAAATACACTTCACTAAACGGAAGGTAGATGAGCTAATGTAATCTCAGTGGTGAAATTGGATTCTCAGTAACATTCTTGGTTTGGTTTTCTCCAAACCTTTATTTTTCAAATAAGAATCATAAAAATGCTACATCAAAATCATCAATAAGCTAACACAGTTGCAACATTGTTACCTGATTATTAAAAATATAATTAAAAAAGGCCAAAAAAATAAATCAAAATAAAAATCATAAAAGGAGACTGTTATTTAATGTTTACAAACTTGGCATGTTAAGTAAGGGTCTCACACTCCTTTCCCTGTTAACTATGAGAATAATTCATAGTTATTTCCAAATCAGGAAGTTGGAATCTTTCTGTAATCTATCAAATTGAATCTATCCATGAGAATGGCAAGTGCAAACTGGTTTATTTGTTATTGAAAAGAATTCTCCTATCATTATAAACACTAATGATTTTCTACCAGTTACCATGTTTTGGCAATGTTTGAAGATTTTATCAGATAAAATCCCATTTCAGAACCACTTTTATGAAAATAATCTGTAATTCCTCAATCAGGGGGGCCACTTAATTTAAGACAAATGCAAATTCCAAATTTTCATATTAATTGAGTTAAATTCACAGAGACAAGTATACTTCCCAAATGACAGGTTCTGGACACTTTTCTCTGAAAATAAACATATAAAAATAAAAAACATTGAAAATATTTTTGTTTTGTTTTTGTTTGGGGGCCACACCTGGCGGTGCTCAGGAGCTGGTTACTCTCGATTCTGCGCTCAGAACTCGCTCATGGCAGGCTCGGGAGACCATATGGGATGCCAGGATTCGAATCGATGTCGCTCCTGGGTCGGCCACTTACAAAGCAAAAGCCCTACCGTTGTGCTATCTCTCCGGCCCTGAAATATTAAAAATATGTTTAAAAAGCCCAGAGCATCATTGAACTTTTGGATCGCTCTAAGTTTCTGCCTCTTTTATTTTGCATTTTGGTTTTTCGTTCTTGTTTTTTGAGAGGGCTTACTCCTGACTCAGTGCTTAGGGAGCACATTTGGAAGAAGTTGATGGACTGTATGCAGTGCCAGTGATGGTGTTCCCCTGTTACTATCTCACCAGCCTTCTATAAGCTCCTCCTTTGAGACAGTCTGCTGTAGTCTTTTCCTTCCAACCCTTTCCGGTTATCCACACAAACTTATAATTGTCCTCACTTCCTAATTCAAATCTTCCATGACTCCAAATAGTTCTTTTTTAAAAGAACTAGTAATAAAAATGAGATCTATTCCCTGAACACCTCTTCTGACTCATCTCTTATTTTTCTCTCTTACACCTACTGCTATCATTTCCTTATATATCACTTTGGTTTTCTCTGAAGCCGGATTCTCTTTCTTTCATACATGTGATTCATTGTTTCATGGGAAGAGCCAACTTCTTCTCTTAAATTTTCATACAATTCACATGAGGTATCCTATATTTTCTCTTCCAGGAAGCATTAAATGTTAAATCTATTTCAGTCAGTCCCTCCTTTTGGCTACCATGTAAATTGTACTTACTTTTTCTTAGAAGACTATATTTAATAATTCTATTTCAGAGGCTTTTAACTACAAAGTTTGGGAGTTTTATGAATAAGATAAAATAAAAACTATTTTCATCATCTGGGGAGAAGCTTGATTTCCATTCATACTAGTACTTATTTTATATCTAGAGAAGCTAGACTTTAGAATGTAGAATAGAATTAAAACAAATTTACAATTCACAAATGGCTCTATAATAGTATTTTTCCCTTCAGATATGGTGTTTTATATTTAAACACTGATTTTAAATACATTTTAGTGGTTCTATAGTAGGATCCATTAGCTAATTCACATGAATGATGTAAATGAGTTGACATCAGAATTAAAATCTTAAAGGGGTAAAAGAAGAGGGAGATAGCTGTACAAATTTAAACTGGTATATTTGACATCCACCACAGTATCTTTTCCAATACCGCCCACTTGAAATTTAAATTATCAAAGAAATTTCCATGTGTCATTATCTACATGTCTAGGTCCAGCCTTCTATTTCTAATAGTCTCATGTTTTGTTTTGGTTTTTGAGCTCTGGAAGACAGGAGGATAAGAAATAACTGATACTTCATACTTTATTAAAAATACCAAACCTCAACCACTTTTAAAATGAGAAATTTCTAGAAGAGCTAGAGTAAGAATAAAATGATAGAATGTCATTTCAACCAGCATGTTTGAAGCCTTGGAGACCAGGCTTTAATGTATTCAGCTGCATTCTATTACTTCCTGCTTGAGGCTGAGCCCTACAAACTAGACTCCTCCATTATACTCTTCATTAAAATCTATGACTAAGACCTTGAAAAGGAGCACCCTCATTATGCTTTGAAATGAATACATTAACTACATTCCGTGACCCAAAGAGAGTGTTCATGAATGCCTGCAATAGAATAAAATTAAAGCTTTTATTTATCCAGCACCAGCAACATTTCCAAGTATTTGTATCCTATATTTGTAGGAATTGATTCATTGTATATAGGTTTATAATACTAAACAAGCTGCTTAGTATATATTGACTAATGTATCCTCAGGACTATATGTTATGGTAAACTATATAAAAGAAATAAGCAAGGTTGTACCTACTTTTGGCAAATACATACATGTGCAATTTAGGCAGCAGAACACATATATCTCTATAAAACACACATATATATATATTTATATTTTCATACATAGCTGAGGATCACGCACTTCAGTTACTAGGGAGTAGTCATACCTCTGTGCACAGGGTTCACTCCTGGTAGTGCTTGAAGGACCATAGGCAATGACAGGGATGGAACTCAGCTTGGCCACATGCAAGATAAACACCCTGTACACTGGATTAACTCTGCAGGTTAAGCCACACACACACACACACACACATACACACTCACACACTCACACACACTCACACTCACACACATAATTTTAGGGTCAGAGCAATGGCGCAATGATAGGGTGTTTGCCTTGCAAGCGGCTGACCCAGGATGACCTCCATTCAATCTCCCGGCGTCCCATTTAGTCCTCCAAGCCAGGAGCGATATCTGAGCACATAGCCAGGAGTAACCCCTGAGCATCATCGAAACAAAATAGAGACAAAAAAAAACCCAAAAACAAAACAAAACAAAAAACGTAGTTTTAAATAACCCAAGAATACATACGAAGTGCTTTTCTGAAAGTTCAAGAAGGAAAAGGTCATCTGATTATAATAAAAGTTTAGGGTTTACAGATAAATGAATATTACTTCATTATCTGAATATAAGTAAAATAAGAACAAAAAATTAAAGTAAAACAAAGGAAGCTTAGTGATTTTTATTATCAAACACTTTACCTGTGTTTTTTCACTTTTTCGTTTATTTCACCAACCTCACATCTCTGGACTTTTACACCATTTTATAGGAAGTTATTGAGATGAGAGTTTAACTCTGCATAAATTTTCAAATTAGAAATTCATACCCAGATTAATTCTAATTTTTATAATGAAATATTTTATAGGATAGTATGTGTATGATTCATGCATATGTTTTTAATTTAGTTTAAAATGAAAGAGTACCTGTCTACCAACATAGAAAATCTTCCATTATCCCCTTTTATGCTGGTGTCTTTATGGAATTATGCAGATCAGAAAGATGTAAAATAGATTAATTAGCTGTGTCTCACTATGCAAACACTTTCATCATCACCCTTTTTTTAGTTGCTTTAAATCATTCATTTAATTAATCATCATAACAATGTTATGATATTGCTATAATACTGCTGATATTATACTAATAGTAAGCAACCTAGAAACTAAAAATAGTATGTACCAGATTTTGTTCTGAGACATTATGTTAATTGTTTTATTTATTTATTTATTTATTTTAAATTTATTTTAAACACCTTAATTACATACATGATTGTGTTTGGGTTTCAGTCATGTAAAGAACACCACCCATCACCAGTGCAACATTCCCATCACCAATGTCCCAAGTCTCCCTTCTCCCCACCCGACCACCGGCTGTACTCTAGACAGGCTCTCCATTTTCCTCATACATTCTCGTTATTAGGACAGTTCAAAATGTAGTTATTTCCCTAACTAAACTCATCACTCTTTGTGGTGAGCTTCCTGAGGTGAGCTGGAACTTCCAGCTCTTTTCTCTTTTGTGTCTGAAAATTATTATTACAAGGGTGTCTTTCATTTTTCTTAAAACCCATAGATGAGTGAGACCATTCTGCGTTTTTCTCTCTCTCTCTGACTTATTTCACTCAGCATAATAGATTCCGTTGTACATCCATGTATAGGAAAATTTCATGACTTCATCTCTCCTGACAGCTGCATAATATTCCATTGTGTATATGTACCACAGTTTCTTTAGCCATTCGTCTGTTGAAGGGCATCTTGGTTGTTTCCAGAGTCTTGCTATGGTAAATAGTGCTGCAATGAATATAGGTGTAAGGAAGGGGTTTTTGTATTGTATTTTTGTGTTCCTAGGGTATATTCCTAGGAGTGGTATAGCTGGATCATATGGGAGCTCGATTTCCAGTTTTTGGAGGAATCTCCATATCGCTTTCCATAAAGGTTGAACTAGACAGCATTCCCACCAGCAGTGGATAAGAGCTCCTTTCTCTCCACATCCCCGCCAACACTGTTTATTCTCATTCTTTGTGATGTGTGCCATTCTCTGGGGTGTGAGGTGGTATCTCATCGTTGTTTTGATTTGCATCTCCCTGATGATTAGTGATGTGGAGCACTTTTTCATGTGTCTTTTGGCCATGTGTATTTCTTCTTTGTCAAAGTGTCTGTTCATTTCTTCTCCCCATTTTTTGATGGGGTTAGATGTTTTTTCTTGTAAAGTTCTGTCAGTGCCTTGTATATTTTGGAGATTAGCCCCTTATCTGATGAGTATTGGGTGAATAGTTTCTCCCACTCAGTGGGTGGCTCTTGTATCCTGGGCACTATTTTCCTTGAGGTGCAGAAGCTTCTCAGCTTAATATATTCCCATCTGTTAATCTCTGCTTTCACTTGCTGGGAGAGTGCAGTTTCCTCCTTGAAGATGCCTGTAATGTCCTGGAGGGTTTTGCCTATGTGCTGTTCTATATATCTTATGGTTTGGGGGCTGATATCGAGGTCTTTAATCCATTTGGATTTTACCTTCGTACATGATGTTAGCTGGGGGTCTAAGTTCAATTTTTTGCAAGTGTCTATCCAATTGTGCCAACACCACTTGCTGAAGAGGCTTTCCCTGCTTTATTTAGGATTTCCTGCTCCTTTATCAAAAATTAGGTGGTTGTATGTCTGGGGAACATTTTCTGAGTATTCAAGCCTATTCCACTGATCTGAGGACCTGTCCTTATTCCAATACCATGCTGTTTTGATAACTATTGCTTTGTAGTACAGTTTAAAGTTGGGGAAAGTAATTCCTCCCATATTCTTTTTCCCAATGATTGCTTTAGCTATTCGAGGGTGTTTATTGTTCCAAATGAATTTCAAAAGTGTCTGATCCACTTCTTTGAAGAATGTCATGGGTATCTTTAGAGGGATGGCATTAAATCTGTATAATGCCTTGGGGAGTATTGCCATTTTGATGATGTTAATCCTGCCAATCCATGAGCAGGGTATGCGTTTCCATTTCCGTGTGTCCTCTCTTATTTCTTGGAGCAGAGTTTTATAGTTTTCCTTGTATTATGTTAATTGTTTTAATTTTAATGCCAACCCTATGAGGTAGTGATGACATTACCTAACACCACATGGTACTTCACCTGGGCAATAATGTCTCTTCCACAAACAGGGCTTCTTCATTGCTTTCTGTTACCAGTTATGAAATATTTAAATATATATATAAAAGAAAAGCCTAAAGATTAGGTTCTAGGATGCTAGTGGTTTCTTCATGCAACAGTTCCTAGAAGGGTTCCCTGCTTAGGGGCTAAGAGTTAAAAAAAATGGCAATAACAGAGTAGGGACATATAGCTGCCCCTTGGTAAATAGATTATCTAAAATAAATCAAAGCAATAGTTTCACTTAGTTCTTATGTCAGTTTTATTTGCTGATGCCAACTGAGATAACCAGTATCTATGGAACTTCACTGTCATCCAGTCACTTGAGTGAACATAATTCTGTAATTTGTTTTAGAAAACAGTACATAAACCTGTTTGATTCAGAAAACGCTTAAAAAACAAATTATTGGAACTATGTAAGCTACTGTGGAATTTATTTGGTCTGTGGAAATATAAATGACACTTATTCAAAACAATAGTTTTCTTGAGTGAATGATAAATTGACAGCAAGCAATTAATAATAATTCCTTGAAACCCTCTGCTTAGATATTCGCAATTTTAAACTGTTACTTAATGAATTTACCTTCTTCCAATCAGACTCTAGCACTCAGGCACTCACAGTGCTTTTCCTTAAATTGATTGCTCTTCCTTTTTCAACTCCTATAATACTATCACTCTTTGATTTTTAGATATGAACTGGGTTCCTTCCAGATAATTCTCTTCTTGAAATCTTTGGCTTATTTGCTGATATTTTTTGAATAGTAAGTAACTAACAATAACATCATAAACAAATCTATGATCAGTGGTTTGATGATGACACATAGCAGCTACCACAAAAGCAAGGCATGTTCAGATTTGATGTACCAGTGAAGAACCCCAAAACAATCAAGGCACTTAAAGAGTAGTATGTCTAACTTTTATTCATACATGTGTGAATACCCATGTGCTGACTCTGCTGCTGAGTGATAGATGTGAAGAAAACCTTATCTGCCTTTATGATTTTTTTTCCTTCTTCTCTCCCCCCTCCTCTTTCTCCTTTTACCCTCTTTTCTCTTCTACCTCTTTTGAAACTTAAAGCTGCAATGCTTGAAAAAAATAGCCAGGATACCTTTCCTGGATCTTCATAAACCCTAGCAATATTCCATTGCAGGTTAACTAACTGTTTACCTCAATGTAGTAAGGAAATAACTTACTACTTCAAGTAAAGAAACATAGCTAGCCAAACGTGGCTGTTCAGATGTTTTTCCTCCCATGAAGGAGACAGTAGCTTTCCAAGTTATATCTATCCCACGAACAAAAGGA